>NW_010367153.1:171089-219338 GCF_000414095.1 Morus notabilis | reverse complement strand
AGCCCCGGGGCAGCCCCAAGTCAGCACCGGGACAGCCCCGGGGCAGCCCCGGTACAGCCCCGGGGCAGCCCCAGTACAGCCTCGATACAGGCGCTGGACAGCCCCGGGACAGCCCCGAGACAGCCCCGGTAAAGCCCCGGGATAGCTCCGGGACAGCCCCGGGGTATCCCTGCGACAATCCCGGTATAGCCCCGGGGCGGCCTCGGGACAGCCCCAGGACTGCCCTGGGACAGCCCTGGGGCAGCCCCGGTACAGCCCCGGGACAGCCCCAGGTCAGCCCCGGGATTGCCCCGGTACAGCCCTTGTATAGCCCCGGGACAGCCCCGGGATAACCCCACGACAACCCCGGCATAGCCTTGGGACAGCCCCGGGGTTGGCGCATGTGCATTGATTATATGAAACTTGACTCAGTGGCTAGGAAAATCATTTCTCTTTACCTTTTATGGATCAAATCTTAAAAAGAGTTGCAGGTGATGAATTTTATTGTTTTCTAGATGGGTATGGGTATAACCAAAATTCAATTGCACTTGAGGATCAAGAGAAACCCACTTTTACATGTCCCTTTGGCACTTTTGTGTATCGAAGGATGCCTTTTGGATTATGTAATGCACCAACTACATTTCAAATATGCATGCTTAGAATTTTCAGTGACATGGTTGGACGTTTTCTTGAAGTTTTCATGGATAATTTTTCTGTTTTTGGTGATTTATTTGATGACTGCTTATCCAATTTGAAAAAAGTCTTAATAGGTGTGAAGAAAAGAATCTTGTTCTTAACTCAAAAAAATGTCATTTCATGGTCACGAAAGGTATCGTACTGGGTCACATTGTTTGGTCAAAAGGAATTGAGGTAGACAAGTCAAAAATTGAGTTAATTTCCAACTTGCCAACACCAAAGACTGTAAAGGACATGAGTTCATTTTTAGGACATGCAGGCTTTTGTAGCAGATTCATCAAAAATTTTGTGCAATATCTAGACCTTTTAAATGGCAAATGTTTTTGGAAAGCTTAAAAACAAGCTCATTTATGCTCCTATCATGAAATCTCTTGATTGCTCTTTACCTTTTGAAATAATGTGTGATGCGAGTGGCTATATTGTTAGTGTTGTGTTAGGACAAAGGAAAGATAAAGAAGCCATATGTCATTTATTATGCAAGTAAAACAAGAAATTTGGGACATAATTGAAAGTAAAAGCATGCTAGCCATAATATTCAACATAAGAAATTTAGGAAAGAAGCAAATTGTTTAGCGAATTCGAAGTTGAACTCCGTTTGGGAATTTTCACAGTGGTTCGAATCAATTTTTATTTGCAAAAAGTAAAAGTGATTCTATTCACACTTTAATATTTTCTCTCCATACTCTCTTTATAACTATAATTTTTTATTTTAAAAAACCCTCACATAAAATGACAAAAAGAACAATAATAGACTTAATTACATAATTAATTATATTATAAAAAAGAAAATAATGGTATTATTTTTTTCTCCGCACAACCCACATAATTTATCCCTAAATTTTGAACTTTTATGATTTTATGATTCATAATCAAACTTTAATTTTCACGTTTCAATGATTATTTAAAAAATATTTCATAAAAGTATGTTAAGTTTTTTTTTTTTTTTGTGAATGTATTTATTTACAATTTTTTGTTCCTTTTTTATATCTTTTTTTTTTTCCAATCACTCTGTTTTTTATTACTAATCCTTAATCATTTTTTTCCTCTTTTTTTTTTCTTTTTTTAATAAAGCTAGGCAATTAATTGCGTTTTTTTTTTCATTATTTTTTCCTACGCTCATATGCTAATTAACAAGTTTTGCATTTTTCTTTTTTTAACCATTTTATCTTTTATGATCCTTGATATAAGATAATTATATTGCCTTTTTTATGAAAAATTATTTTGTCATTTTATTTAACTAATTCATTATATTTGAGTTGTTTTGTTTTCAATTTTTACTTTTAAAATTGTTTATTTTCCGTTTTTCTTTATTTATTAAATAAAAAATTAAAATAAAATAGTGGGTGTGAAGAGAAAAATAAAGTGGTCAAAAATTAATCTTTCTTAATATTGTTAAGGTTAATTCTAGAATAATAGAGGTATGTAAAAAGTAATTTTAATCCTTTAAAAAGTTTGAGGGGTGTGTAATTAGAAGGAGGTGTGAATAGAAACTAAGATAAAATTATAGATTATACCTTTTTAAGTACCTGATTTATTAAAAGTACATATTTTAAAAAACTTTACCATTTGGCTAATTCTAATTTAAAAGGTAAAAATATATAGGTAATGTTAAGGGGTAGAAATAAAATAGGACTCCATTTAAGGGGAATTCTTAAAAATTACCCCATAACTAAAGTGGTTTGAACTCGGCCCAACAAAACCATTCTTTGGTTTTAAACAAATTCAATTTTTGAATCTTGATGTGATGCTTTAAACAAACTGAATCCCAAAAACTAAAACCACCTCTCCTTTTAGTTTCGGCCGAAGGTTCAAACTGCACATAGTTCAAATATTCATGGTATGAACCTTAAGTTTAAACCTTCCAATTCAAAACCCACCACAAAATTTGATAAGCATGTCAGAGGTTGTTTTTACACAACAACTTATGCTGTCATTGTCCAAATTTATGAAAATAACCTTAATAATAAAACTTAATTCTCAATCTACCTATTTTACTATTTCAATAACAAATTAAAAAATATATATTTTTAAAAAAGTTATTTACAATTGAAAATCTTTAACAAGTATACTATGTTAAATTTTATTCAAATATTTTTAGTAATTATCGAAAATAAGAAATTTAATTGATGAATAAATTTTTCCTATCAATAAAAATATATATTTTTTAAAAATATTTTAATTAATTAATTAAAATTATATTTTTATATTTTGAATATGAACCATAAAAAGAAATGAAATAACTATAAATATGTGCTAAAATATGTATATTTTCGTCATTACGCACCACCACAACAATTTTACACACATTTTACCAAACACCTATATTTTTACGTATGGTATGTACAATAGTTTTGTAAAAATATTTACCAAATACTTATATGCTTCTTGCCACAACAATTTATTACTAACAACACGCAACAACAATAATTTTCAACAACACAGTAATCCCAAACTGACCCTATATTCATTATATTTCATATGATTACTTGACTATTAGATGGTATAATTGGAAACAAACTCATTCCCTTTCTTATGTTAACTAAAATTAGGAATATCGATTTTATGAATGTAATCACTAAAAAGTCCTTTTACACAATTAAATAATCATTGATTATATAGAAATTCATTAAGGGTATATAAGTAAATTTAGCATTCATTCATTTGACAATGAATCAATACTAAGAGGTGCAATGATTGGTATTCTCATTTCTCATTTCCTATATTGTGTGGAGCTCACTAAATCTTCATTACTAATTTTATAAGTAAGCACAGTATTAGATGGAAAAGGGAATCACTCCTTACTTCTCCTTTTCCTTTGATGCAAAGTAAACATGCCGTAGTGTAATCTCAGTCCTCCCATTTATCCGGCGTTCCAAACGGATTGAAAACTACTCTTTATAATAGTCACATTTTTGTTATTTCTCTTAATATAACTGTCCTTTTATTTAAATATATCGATTTAAATAAATTAAAAGCAAAAAAAGTAATACTTAAAGCAACATTTCACATTAATTTTGAAGGGTTAATTTTTAATTTTTTTTGGGATTAATTTTAAAAATTCTCCTGAACTACGATCTTTGTAACACTTTACCCCATGAATTTCAGAACGTAACATCCGTTCCTCTTGAACTTTGTTTCGTTAACAAGTTTTCCCTTTCTGTTACAATAAGTGACGGAATTGCCACGTGTCACTTATTTAGTGAGAATTGAAAGTACAATTACGCTTATACCCTCCTAATCAGATAATTCTCTATTTTATTGAAAAAAATTCACCATCTTCGTTCCCTATTTTTCTTTTTTCTCATTTTGTTCCCTAGTTTTGAAAATTTGTACATTTTTGCCCAAACGAAAAGAATTCTGCTAAGAGAGTTTGGTTGGTAAACCCTCTTGGAGAGAGAGAAAGAGGGTAACAAATGGCCCAAGTGAGCAAAATATGCAGCAATGGAGCTCAAAACACTGTCAGTTTACCAAATATCTCGAACCCTCACAAACCAAGATCCTTCAGCTCTTCAATCTCTTTGAGATTGAAGTTGTGGGGTTCTTTGAGTTCTTTGAGTTTGAAGCTTGAGAACAATTTCGTGGGTTGAATTTCGAGAGAAATATTTTACATTGAATACAACCAATATAGAGATAGGAGAATAAGTCCTCAGAGATTACAAAACGAAAGCTAAAACGAATTCAAAAACAGAAGTAAAACTGAAAAAATAAAAGCTAGAAACATATCAGAGGTGAATAGCAAGGAGGAAAAATAAGACATGACAGTGGATCACTAGAAGACAAGGATTTAACATGATCGTACCATGCTAAATTGAATATATCAGTTAAAAATTAATTCATTATAATTATAAAATTATGAAAAATCAAAACATTTATTGCATATTTGTATATAGAAGTACTAGGATTTAGCATTTAAAGATGAAGAAAAAAAATGTCAAATTTTGTTTACAAACGAGCTGCATTGCTTTGTTTTGAGGAGATGGCGATTTTAAAAATAAAATTTGTTCTTCCCTATACTTGTGTAAATCACAGAAAACTCTATCCTTTGGCAGTCTGGCTATAAGACGAGATATTGAGACGAAAGATAGAAACTTCAATCATAGAAAATAAGAAAACCTGTTCTGAGATAAAAAAATTCCAAACATCAACAAAAAAAAACGACATTTGCATTAAGTCCTACCTATGACAGCAAAATATATATACATATATATTGTCGTATAAGCTTCTTTCTTTGATATTATTGTCGTCTAAGCTTGGAAACTGTAGTTTATATTTAGTTCGTGTATTCAGAATTATGATTTAGAATTATTCTTATTTTATGTGTATTTTTTATAAAAAAAAATACTATAAAAAATTATGAATCATAATTCAGAATAAAAATAAATACATAAAACAAATGAGCTGTACATCTTGTTCTTGTATATATTTAATTATTTATGATTTATGATATTTTGTCTTTTGTCGTTTATGCACGGTAATTTCCGACCCTAAAACGACGCCTCTCTTTTTTGTTTTTTTTTTTGTTTTTTTTCTTTCTGTTTCTCTAGTAATTGCAGAAGTCCAAACTCATGGTTTTAGCCATCTAGGCAAATAGTCGTCTGTTCTCGTATGCCCGAGTAACGTCCAAAGTTCCAAACCTCCAAAAATCAACACCGTCAACCCGACGCTTCACAAACTCTCCAATGGCGTCGCCGGCGATACCATTGCAGAGATCTCCGCTACCCCCATCATCCTCTCCGACCTCTTCCTCCTCCCCTCTCCAACGCCTCTCCACCTTCAAATCCGCCTCCGCCGCCACAACCACCACTACAACCGCCGCTTCCATATCGCCTCTCGACTCCTTCGCATCGCACCCAATTTTCTCGGCCTTTCTCTCCCCGGACTTCTCCTCCAGCTCCTTCTCCTCTGCCGCGCTCTCCTCCGGCTCTCCGGCCTCCACCGCCGAGAAGCTCCACAACGCCATCCGCCTCCTCGAGTCTCAGCTCCGCTCTGAAGTCCTCTCCCGCCACGACGAGCTCCTTTCCCAGCTCTCCTCCCTCCAGCACGCCGGTCACGCCCTCGCCACTGTCCGATCCGCAGTCTCCTCCCTCCAATCCTCCCTCCGCCGCGTCCGATCCGAGCTCTCCGATCCCTTGAAATCCATCCAAACGCAGACCGTACAGCTCTCCAACCTCCACCGCACCACGGAGCTCCTCCAGCACTCGATCCGTGCCCTCCGCCTCTCCAAGAAGCTCCGAGATCTCATCTCCTCCTCTGCCAGTGATCCGCACAAGCTCGACCTCGCCAAGGCCGCGCAGCTGCACTGCGAGATCTTGACGCTGAACGACGAGTACGATCTCGGAGGAATTGACGTCGTCGACGAGGAGCTCGCTTGGGTGAGGGAGACCGGGGACAAGCTGAGGAGCGAGGCGATGAAGGTGCTGAGTAGAGGAATGGAGGGTTTGAACCAGGCCGAGGTCGGGACTTGCTTGCAGGTTTCTACAATATGGGAGAATTGAGAGCGACAGTGGAGCAGATGATCGAGAAGTACAAGAGCGTTGGATTGAAGAGTGTGAGTGCGGCATTGGATATGAAGGCAATCTCCGCGTCGGCGGGAGGCGGCGGAGGTTTCGGTCCGGGAGGGATTAGGGGGAGTGGGACGCCGCAGATTGGAGGCGGAGCTAAGGCGAGGGAGGCGCTATGGCAACGAATGGCGGGATGTATGGATAAGTTGCATTCGGTATTGGTCGCGGTTTGGCACTTGCAGAGGGTTTTGTCGAAGAAGCGTGATCCATTTACTCATGTGCTGCTTCTTGACGAGGTTATTCAGGTGGGTGGAATTGGAATTTTGAGGTACATTTTGGTTTTTGGTGTTTTTGTGTGCTTGTTTAGTTGTTTTTATGCTATGTTGCTTACAAATTAATGGAAATGAAATTAAAGACAAATGATACTTGGGAAACCTTTAGTTTGATTGTTTGAAATGTTGAGGTATTTTTGGGGTTGAGCCTGTTCCGTGTCTTTCTTGAGATATCATGGAGTGGGATTGGGGTGAGGATTTTTGCATGCCAACTTTGCAAGGGAGGTCTTTTGAGATTGAAGCTGGATACGAGATGGAATGGTCAGAGATGTTTATAATTTTGGTGCTGATGAATGGGGGTGGTTCTATTAATTTTCAACCAAAAATCTATTGTTGTTTTTCCAAACATAGAGGAAAGCTAATTAGGTAGGAATGAATGAGAATTTTGAGTTTTATGCTGTTGATGTCTGAGCTGACTCAACACCACGTGCTGGGGAGCACGGTGCTCGGACTCCTGTCTTAGTATTCACTTGGTTGGTGCTACGCCATATGCTCGGGCTCGGGAATTATGTCCTGCACGAGAATGAGAAAGGAAGCTGAAGAATTCTCTGAGGAAACGTATGAATTTCTGTATTCATTCTCTTACCATTCCAGGAATTACACACACACACATATATATACATATATATATATATATATAGATGCCCTAGCTGTACACTCCATAAAACAAGGAAAAGAAACGGAAACCTAATAAAGAGGAAAATCTTCCTCTAAAATAGGAAACAATAAAGAATAGAAAAGATCTGGTATAATACCAGAATCTTAAATATAAACTACTTTTCTAAAAAGGCTGAGGAACGTATTTCAACACTCCCCCTCAAGTTGGGTTGTATATGTTGAACATTCCCAACTTGCTGCTTAGTTCCTCAAAGTTGATTCTTGGAAGAGCCTTTGTAAGAATATCTGCAATTTGAGACCATGTAGGAACATAAATTAGCTGCACAACTTCATTCTTAATCTTCTCTGTAATGAAATGACGATCTATCTCAATATGTTTTGTCCTATCATGATGAACGAGATTCTTGGCAATACTTATGGTAGCTTGATTGTCACATCTTGATAGACCCCTGTTTGCTTACTTTTAACTCGTCAAGTAATCTCCTTATCCACATACCTTCACAAATTCCAAGTGCAAGGGCTCGAAATTCTGCTTCTACACTACTCCTTGAGACCACAGATTGTTTCTTGCTTCTCCATCCATGTTACAAGATTTCCCCACACATAGGAGCAATAACCAGATGTAGATCGTCTGTCTAGTAAATTTCCTGCCCAGTCAGCATCTGAGAAAACTTCAACTTCTCTGTTGGAATTCTTCTTAAACAACAATCATTGGCTAACAACACTGACAGAAAAACCAATGTCTGGCCGAGTATGAGAAAGGTAAATTAGGCGACCAACAAGTCTTTGATATCTCCCCCTGTCCACTGGAGCACTCCCTTCTTCTGTCCCTATCTTCTTGGTTGGATCCGTGGGTGTGTCAGCAGGTTTACACCAAAGCATGCCAGTCTCTTTTAGTAGATCCAAGATATATTTCCTCTGAGAGATAAATATTCCTTGTTTTGACCGAGCCACTTCGATCCCAAGAAAATATCTCAGATAACCAAGGTCCTTGATCTCAAACTCCCTGGCCAAGTACTTCTTCAAGTTCAGTAATTCTTCTTCTCATAATCTCCAGTCAGTATGATGTCATCCACATAAACAATGAGAATGGCAATTTTCTTGTCTTGGGAAAACTTCACAAACAACGTATGACCTGACTGGCATTGAGTGTACCCGTTACTGATTAAGGACTTTGTAAATCTACCAAACCAGGCACGAGGGGATTGTTTCAGGCCACATAGAGATTTTCGAAGTTTGCACACCTTGTTGCTATCAGACAGTTTTCCTAGCCCCGGAGGAATCTCCATGTATACTTCTTCATCCAAGTCACCATTCAGAAAAGCATTTTTCACATCCAATTGGTGTAGAGGCCAGTCTTGGTTTGCTACTAGAGAAATGAGTACTCGAATAGTGTTGAGTTTAGCCATTGGAGCAAAAATCTCCTGGTAATCTATCCCATAAGACTTGAGTGAACCCCTTGGCAACCAAGCAAGCCTTAAATCTCTCAATGCTCCCATCAGTTTTATGTTTGACTGTAAAAATCCACTTACAGCCTACTGGTTTCTTTCCTGGAGGAAGCTCTGAGATTATCCAAGTGCCATTCTTTTCTAAGGCATTGACTTCTTCATTCACGGCCTTTCTCCGCTCTGGATGTTTAAGGGCTTCCTGAATAGAACCTGGAACCTGCACGCTGTCAAGAGTAGAGAGAAAGGCTTGATAGGACTTTGATAGTCCTTCATATGACACAAATCTAGAGATTGAGTGCTAAGTACAGTTTCTAACTCCCTTTCGGTGTGCAATTGGGAGATCTAGATCATCAACCATAGGACCAGTGGGACAAGGGTCAGGGGAACTATTACTTGGGTGAATTTATGAAGAAATTGTATTCAGTTCAAATTCTTGACTGGACTGAAGCGGAACTGAGTGCTCTATATCCTTTCCGGGCCCCATCTTCCTGGCATAGACACGAAGATCCTTGATCGCAAGTTGTGGAAACATACTTTGAATGGGACTTTGGCCAGATTGAAGATTGGTATTGTCTTGTGAAGGTGGTGAATTTTGACTCTCGGACTGATTGCTCTTTTGATGAGAAAATGATTGTTGGTTAGGACTTGGTGGACTCTGGGAACTGCCATGATCAATAGTTTCAGATTGAGAAGAAGGTTGCAATGTCACCACGGGGTCAGGGTTCAACTTACTATTGTCTAAAGGTTCAACAAAGTTCCAAATCTGATGTTCACTCACCCTCTCCCCCTGAATATCGAATTTGGGATAAAAGGATTGATGTTCAAAGAATGTTACATCCATGGAATTGTATATCTTCCTTGTGACTGGTGAGTAGCACTTATATCCTTTTTGATGTGAAGAATACCCCAGAAATATACATTTTATGGATTTAGGATCTAATTTGCTACGGTGTTGGGCATGGATGTGAACAAAAACCGAGCACCCAAATATCCTGGTTGGTAATGAGTAAATGATTTTAGTGGTTGGGAAGATCTTTTTGAGGACTTGGCAAGGTGTTTGGAATTTTAAGATCCTAGAAGGCATTCTATTGATGAGATATGTGGCTGTAAGGACTGCTTCCCCCCAAAATTGTTTTGGTACATGTGTGGAGAACATAAGTGAACGTGCAACCTCTAGCAAGTGTCTATTTTTCCTTTCTGCGATCTCGTTTTGTTGGGGTGTATCAACATAAGAGCTTAGGTGAACAATACCCTCTTTCAGTAGGTAGGTGCCTAGGATAGATTTGAAGTAATCTTTGGCATTGTCAGTTTTAAGAACTTGGATTTTTGTCTGAAATTGGGTTTGTATCATTGCATTGAAATTTTGGAAGATTTCGCTAACCTCAGATTTTTCTTTCATCAGGAATATCCAAGTAAGTCTTGTGTGATCATCTACAAAAGATACAAACCATCTAGCTCCTGTTATATTCTTTACCCTAGATGGACCCCAAACATCACTATGGATCATGGCAAATGGATGAGATGGTGTGTATGACAACCTGGGAAAGGAAGTTCTAGTGTGTTTGGCAAGTTGACAGATTCCACAACTAAAAGATTTTGAATTTTTATTATTGAATAATGAAGGAAATAACTTTTCAAGACACAAAAAATTCGGATGACCAAGGCGATAGTGCCATAACATTATTTCACTATCTTTATTGACACTTGAATTAGACTGATGCTGAAAAGAAATACAACTTGTATTTTGGACTTGTCCTGTTGGAAGAGTAGCACCCTTGAGAAGATAAGAGTCCAAAGTCCTCTTCAGCATTGCCAATCATCTTCCCCGAATCCAATACCTGAAATTCACACAAGTTGTGACAAAATTTAGCAACACAATTATGGTCTCGGGTCAATTTACTTATTGACAGTAAATTGCAATCTAAATTAGGGACATGAAGCACAGATTTTAACACGAGGTCCTTCGTAACCCAAACTGAGCCACTTCCTGCCACCTTAGACAAAGATCCATATGCTATATGGATAGTTGAGTCTTTATCACATAGCCTATACTCAGAAAAAATGTTAGCATCTCCTGACATATGATCTGATGCTCCAGAGTCAATAATCCATGGCCTTGTCTGTCCTGTATTTACTGTAAGGGCATTTAAGTGTTTACCTTTATGGGCTAGCACACTCGTTCCTGAGGTAGAACCGGCTTTTGAGAAGAGCTCTTGGAGGACTTTGAGCTGTTCCTTCGTAAATGGGTTGGATTCTGTAGCGTTGTGATGGTCATCTGAAGTTGTTGCAGAATTAGCCCGTCCTTCTTTCTCGTGGCCAGAGTGGGGTGGCTTCTGGTCAGATGGTTTGCCATGAATTTTCCAACACGTCTCCCTTTGATGCCCCGGTTTTCTGCAGTGATCGCACCATGGTCGTCCTTGTCTCTGTCGACTATTGGAATTGTTATTAATGTTCGGAGGTACTCCACGCACAACAAAGGCAGTTCCATCCCCAGTTTCTCGAGTGATTTGATTATCACTAAATCCTCGAATTGCGAGGGCAGAACCTTCAGTGCTTGTATCGCCATTTGAATTAGATCCCATCATTAGCTTTTTCCTGCTTTCCTCATGCCGGACTTCCGAGAAGGCTTCGTGGACCAATGGAAGAGGTTTCGTTCCCATTACTCTTCCACGAACCTCATCAAGATTTTTATTGAGCCCAAGCAGAAATTTAAACGTACGTTTCTGGTCCACAATCTTCTTATACTGGAGTGCATCTTCAGGACACTTCCAATTATGGCTTTCCAACATATCTAGCTGCTGCCAGTACCGGGTGAGGGCGTTATAATACTGAGAGACGGAGAGACTGAGAGATCGCCTTGCCTGAGATCATGAAGTTTGCCCTCAATTTCAAATAGTTCTAAGGTATTTTCAGAACTTCAATAGGACACCTTCGCTGCATCCCATATGTCCTTAGCTGTCTGGTAAAGAAGGAAATTCTCCCCTATTTCGTTGTTCATCGAGTTTATAAGCCAGGACATGACCATATGATTTTCTGTCTTCCAGGCCTTGAATCGGGGATCAGTTTTTTTAGGAATTTCGATCTCCCCTGTGAGATATTCATCCTTTCCTTTGCCGCAGATATACATCATCATGGATTGGGACCACTGTAGGTAGTTGTCTCCATTGAGTTTATGACTGGTGATGGTTAAAGATAATCCGTCAGATCCTCCAGGATTGCTCGCTGCCGGTGGTGCGCCTTCTGTTTTGGAGGTGACGTCAGAAGATTGGCTTGAAGCCATACTATATTTTGTCATGAGAATGCTACAGATCTTCAGAGAATTTTACGCTCTAATACCATGAAGAATTCTCTGAGGAAACGTATGAATTTCTGTATTCATTCTCATACCATTCCAGGAATTACACATATATACAGATGCCCTAGCTGTACACTACATAAAACAAGGAAAAGAAACGGAAACCTAATAAAGAGGAAAATCTTCCTCTAAAATAGGAAATAATAAAGAATGGAAAAGATCTGGTATAATACCAGAATCTTAAATATAAACTACTTTCCTAAAAAGGCTGAGGAACGTATTTCAACAGAAGCTCTGAAGTCAGAGCGACACCAGCGTGGTGCTTGCCAAATACACTCCGACACTCAAGTTAACCAAGCTTATGGGGAGCAATAAATGGTGTGACAGGAGTTGGATAGGAGAATTGTCCTTACTTCAATAAATGACCATGAGGTAATTATAGTTTGGTGTTGGGTCTAGGTATGGCCCACACCCGTTGAGTATTCCGCATATGGTTGTACGCCTTTGTCAGATGGTATGACAGGTGTCGCTAATCAACGATTCTTGTTCCATATCCATCCTACGGTGGCAATTGCTTCATCTTGGCAAGTACGATCTTGTTTGGCGTCTTGTGTGTATTCTTTCAAATGTCTAGTCCGAGCATAAGCTGAGGACGCATGGACTTACTTGATGCCTTATATTGGTGCCCTCCTTGCCCTTTCACCAGATTGGTCCGAAAGCTACGCCGAGCACGTCTCCTAGAACCAGGGACTTGTTCAGCACTTGTTCACGGGTCGGAACTTGGGAGGAAACAAGCTCAGATGAGAATTTCCCACGTGCTCGGAATGTGCCGCCGAGCTACCTCCCAACATATACCATGAGTTTGTTGATCTTTGTTGTGTTTGTTATTACGCAAGACTTGAAGGGTAGAGCACTAGAGGCTTGTTTTAGTTGGGGAGGAAGTTATTATATGTGGTTAGGGCTTGCAGGTTTGAAGGCAATTGAGTTGCTTACTACATGACTGTAATTGGGCATGTCGTTTCTGAAGGATGAGATGAATTGCCATTTCCCCTTTTGTTAACTAAAGCAACTTCCGTCCATAGATGAGTTGCCGGAAAAAAAAAAAATTCAATGATTTTATCATGCGTGAGTTGTGGTACCATTTCCACTTGAATTGAACTCTTTAGTTGTCATTGCAAATTTACATTATATCAGCTGTTAGTATGTCATTGCAAATAGTGGTAATTTGTCTGAGTTAGTTAATGTTATTCGTCTTCCATTTAGGAGTTACTTTCCTTTGCTCACATCGATTTGTACTTGCTTAGGAAGGTGGTGCCATGTTAACTGATCGAGTCTGGGAAGCCATTGTCAAGGCGTTTGCCAACCAAATGAAGTCTGTTTTCAATGCTTCAAGCTTTGTCAAAGAGATTTTTACCATGGGTTATCCAAAGCTATATACTATGATAGAGAATCTTCTTGAAAGAATTTCACGAGACACAGATGTCAAAGGGGTTTTACCAGCTATTAGATCAGAGGGGAAAGATAAAATGATTGCAGCTGTTGAAATATTCCTGACAGCATTCTTGGCTCTCTGCTTGGGTCGCCTTTCAGATCTTGTGAATTCAATATTCCCTGTGTCTAGCCGTGGAAGTGTTCCCTCCAAAGAACAAATCTCAAGAATTGTATCAAGAATTCAGGACGAGATTGAAGCTGTGCAGTTGGATGGACGCTTGACACTTCTGGTCTTGCGTGAAATTGGCAAGGTTTTGCTTCTTCTCGCTGAACGAGCTGAATACCAGGTAACTTAGTTCTCTTAGACAAAGATAAAAGGCAATTATTTTATCTACGTTAAAAGTATTTTGATTCAATCATGTCTAATACTATGTTGAAGATGAATTTTATAAACATGTGTAAAGAACTCTAATCCTTGTCTTTTTATCTAGTATCCAAGAAGTCCAAGGGGCCAAGGGCATTGGGTTGCGTTTAATAACTTATAAAAGAACTAATGTCAAGATTGACGTCACAGTATTTAATTTCATGTTTTTGCCTAGAGATTCATTATAATTTTGCATTTATGACTAAATTGTGGGTATGAGGACTGAACGTTGAGGGAGAGATTAGTTCTTTTGGTGTTGGTCATATGCCCTCCTATAGGATTAATACATATTCTTCTGAGAGTGTATGTGTAAAAACGTTTGGACTTGGTTCAAACTCTAATATATCCTAATGGCAGATATCTACTGGTCCCGAAGCGTGCCAAGTTAGTGGTCCTGCAACTCCAGCACAACTCAAGAACTTTGCATTATGTCAGCATTTGCAAGAAATTCACGCACGCGTATCATCTATGCTTACGGGACTACCTACTATTGCTGCAGATGTATTGTCTCCCTCGTTAGGTGCAATATATGGGGTTGCCTGTGATTCAGTGACATCTTTGTTCCAAGCTATGCTTGACCGCCTTGAGTCTTGCATCTTGCAAATTCATGACCAAAAGTTTGGTACACTTGGCTTGGATGCTGCAATGGATAACAATGCATCATCTTACATGGACGAGCTGCAGAAATGTATTCTTCACTTCCGTAGTGAATTCCTGTCTAGGTTGTTGCCCTCGACAAATACTACCAATACTGGGGCAGAAAACATTTGCACTAGGCTTGTTAGGAGTATGGCTTCGAGGGTTCTTATATTCTTTATCAGACATGCTTCACTTGTTAGACCACTTTCAGAATCAGGCAAGCTTAGGATGGCTAGGGATATGGCTGAGCTTGAATTAGCTGTTGGCCAAAGTTTGTTCCCTGTAGAACAACTTGGTGCACCATACAGAGCCCTTCGTGCATTTCGGCCTCTCATCTTCTTGGAATCATCTCAACTGGCAGCTTCTCCTCTTCTTCAAGACCTGCCACCAAGTATCATACTTCACCATCTCTACACCCGGGGGCCTGACGAATTGCAGTCGCCACTTCAGAGGAACAAACTCACACCTCTGCAATATTCATTGTGGTTAGATTCTCAAGGGGAGGATCAGATTTGGAAGGGTATAAAAGCAACTCTGGATGATTATGCTTCGAGAGGGAGGGCCAGAGGAGACAAGGAGTTTAGTCCTGTGTATCCTCTTATGCTTCAGTTGGGATCATCCTTGACGGAGAATACTCCAGCTTCCCAAAAGCATTGATGGCTGGTATAATGGCACTGTGGAAGTGTGACTCTGCCAAGCCAATTTCAGGTTTTGCTACTTTGCGGAAGATTTTTTTGGGTGAGATAGTAGCAGATAGTCATATAAAAAGGAAAAAATAAAAATAAAAATTGCGCGAGTTCTACCGACAGCTTTGAGGTACGTAAGCTATGTCAAAATCAGTTATTCAATATTGAAATATTTTTTGAAGCTGAAATTACCTTTTGTTATCTTATCAGGTCCTTGGTTCATACTAATATACAACTTCTTGGTGCGTTTGAACAAAAGTGGTTGGCTGTTAATAAAGTCTGCCGGTTTACAACCCCTTTTACTGCATCCTACAAAGAACCTGTTAATTTTGCGCTTTTGTATTATTCATTAATTCTTATTGTCACCACCCTTTTACTTGTAGTATGTAGAGATGCTTAATTTTGATGTAAATTACTTACACATCACTATCTGTTCTTCCCCTCGATTTTAAATGGGATATTTACTTTTTTATACCTTGTGTTTTGAATTTATTTAAAAACTATATCTTTAATTTTTTATCTCATTAAATATATACCTTCAAATTAGATTTAATACCAAAATTTATACATTTTCACAGTCAATCAACGATTTTAACTTTTAAAATACCTAAAATACCCTTAAATAAAAACATAGAAAAAGGAAAAAACTTTAAACTCACAATTTTAACCTTTAAAATATGTAAATTACCATTCAAATGGATTTTTTTTGTGTGTTATTAATTGTTAATTATCTTAATATTAGAAAGTTTTAGTGTTTTTTTGCCCTTTTTTCAGGATAGTTTAGTCATTTTAAAGGTCAAATTCAATTATTGACCGAGATAAGGCATAGATTTGTATATTAAATCTAATTTGAAGGTATACATTTGATGAGATCAAAAATTGAAGGTATAAATTTTGAATAAACATAAAACACATGATATAAAAATATAAATATCCCATTTTAAATTTTGCACACTTTTATTTCTTAATTATACAAAAAACTTATGGCAGATTATACATAATTGGCAACTGCTATGACAGGCCCATTTGGTAATATTTTCAAAATGACTTTATTTTTGATAAAAAAAATGAAAATGAGATTGTTTTGAAAATCATTCTTGAATCGATTATGAAATTACGTTTGGTGGTCTTTTAAGATATTGGTTTGAGTATGATAAAAAAGTGAAATCTTATTTGGTTACATTTATGTTTGTTTTGAGTACATGTAATTAATAATCTTTAATTAATATATTAATATATTAAGTACTTAATAATTGATAATTATTTAAAAAATAAAAATTAATATGATAATATAATATGATGGATAAATTATCATTAATGAGTACATTAATAATTAAGCTATATATAATAAATTAATATACTAAATAATTAAAAAATAGTTATTAGTAATTAATTATAAGTAATTACTATGTTAGTAATGTACTCATATTTATTAGATTATATTTAATTAATTAGTGTATTAAGAAAAATAATTAGTATATACATAATTTATTAATATTTCGTTTATTACTTAAATTATTAACTTTTATTAGTTAATTAATTACTAATGTTTATTTAATAATCTATATATCACATGATCAATTTTTTGTAATTATTCTTTTTATAATGATTAATTACTAATTATCAATTATTAATTATTATTGATTAGTATATTATTAACTAAATAATTAATTACTATATTATTTATTATTTTATTAATAAAATTAAAGCCTTAATAGTAATAAATTAATATCTAATTAATAATTAAGTAATTACTATCTATTTATTAGTTATTAAGTATATTTATGTATTAATTATTAATTAATACATAATATAATTAGTAATTAATTATTAATTATTTAATATAATTTTGTTGCTAAGTACTAGAAAATGAAAACGGAAAAGGAAAAATAATTTTCAACTATTTTCTACTTCCTTCACAAAATATCCTTAGATGTAAAACATCTCTCAAAATCCAAGAAATATTCATGTTAAATCACCAAGAATCAACAGAATAATAAGCAGAAGCTTACCTGAATCCATGACAGGAAATTACTCTTTAGAGTCGTGCGGTTTGTCTTTCAAATTAACACATTTTCCTAGATAATCTTTTAGCTTTCTCTTGCTCTCTCTTTGATGATGGGATATTAGAAAAGAATAGAATGACAATACGTGTGATTTGGGGACCATAACCACTATATATAGATAACTTTCCTGTTAACTTTTGGTATTTCTATTTTAGCTCATCACAAAAATAGGAATTACCCTTAAGTCTCTACACATTAAAAGCCTACATCCTATTAGATACATTAAAGTCTAAATTACCCAAACTTTAGTAGACCACTTTAAATGGGCTTAACTTTATATGACAGTCTATAATACATAACTATTCACATATAAGCCTAATATTGGATTAAGGATCCAACAGAAAAAATACCAACATTTCCAATAAAATAACATTGTGATTTTTTAGGATATTTCTTTGAAGGCTAATTTCTAATAAACATTCTTTTATCCTCTGTTGGAGATTTAGTCAATTAATTGTAAATATTTGTTTGTATTTTTCCTTTTATTGTTTGATTTAGTCAAAATAGCATAATTTAGGGATTCTTTTAGGGATTCTTTCTCCTTAGTTTTCTCTCTTAATTGCGGTAACCTATGGCTCTCTAAGTGTATATATATCTGACAAAGTTCATGAGAATAAGCAAGCAAGAATTATTCTTCTCTTTGTATTCTTGTTTCTTGGTATCAGAGCCACTGGTACTGGTGACTAGTCAAGGAAATGATGTCTGGAGAACAACCAAATACGTCCTCAGAGGTGTCTTCAACAGCAGTAAATCAAGCATCTCCAAGACCTATATCCGGATCTGCATCTACACCCTCACTTGACAGCCACTCTCTGCAAATCACATAACACAAGCTTAATGGGCTGAATTTTCGAGAATGGTTTCAGTCTGTTATTCTTGTTGTCAGAGGTAGAGGGAAGGCTGGATACTTGACAGGAGCAATCACAGCCCCACCGAACACAGCACCAAATTATAGCACTTGGGAGGTAGAAAATTTGATTGTCATGGCGTGGCTCATTAATTCTATGGAGCCAAGGATTGGACAAACTTATCTGTTTTACAAGACAGCAAAGGAGATTTGGGAGGCGGTCCAAGAAATCTATTCCGATCTTGAAAACACATCTCAATGTTTTGAGATTAGATCGAAGATTCGCAACACCATACAGGGAAGTCTCACTATCACTAAATATTATAATTCCCTTATGGAATTATGGTAAGAAATGGATCTTTTTTATGAGATTGGATGGCTGTGTGTTACTGATGCAGAAAAATACAAAAAAAAATGCTTGAGAAAGAGCGTACCTTTGATTTTTTGCAGGGGTTAAATATGGATTTAGATGAAGTGCGTGGAAGGCTGTTTGGGATGAAGCCGTTTCCAACCCTCCGAGAATCTTTTGCTGAAGTTAGGAGAGAAGAAAGTAGGAAACGGGTGATGATGAATCCCTCTAGCCGTGACGCGCCTTCCTTGGAAACACGAGGTTCTGCACTTGTGGCAAACAAACAAGATGGCAGTCTTGGTTCTCAATACAAACAAGATGGCAGTCGTGGTTCTCAATACAAACAAGATGGCAACCATGGTTCTCAATCAAAGGACAAGATCTGGTGTGATTATTGTAACAAGCCCTATCACACTCTTGAAACTTGTTGGGACTTACATGGCAAGCCACCATATTGGAAACCAAGGAAGCAACGCGGGCAATCTAGTTTAGCCCACATGGTGGAGTCAAAATCAACCCGCATGGTGGAGTCAGATTCAGACAAGACTACTGGATTTAATTTCTCAACAGAGCAGGTGGAAATGCTACGGCAACTTCTCAACCAAACTCAGGTCTCAACAGGATCCGCAAGTCAGAATTCAAAACTTCCTACTGCAGCTATGGCACAAATAGGTATAATGAGTCAAGCATTCCTGTCAAAGTCACTACAAGCAGATTGTTGGATTGTGGATACAGGGGCTTTTGACCATATGACCGGGTCAATGGATGTTTTTGAGAAATATGACAGGTGCAATAACCTGATTAATGTCTGGGTTGCTGATGGAAAAATGTCACATGCGGTTGGAAGGGGCATGGTTTGTTTACCGAATATGATATTGAAATCAGTTTTACATGTGCCTAAGTTGACATATAATCTTTTGTCAATTAGTAAGTTAACAAGAGATCTTAATTGTGTTGTGACTTTTTTCTCCTCTCACTGTGAATTTCAGGATCGTTTTTCGGGGAAGATGATTGGCATTGCTGAGAAGAAAGATGGCCTATACTACCTCCTAGGAGCCAGGGATTCCAGTAGAGCTAAGTCACAAAATAAAATGTCCATGTCTGTTATTTCTAATTCTGATATTATGTTATGGCATCAACGCTTAGGACACCTAAGTTTTTCTTATATGAAAGTCTTGTATCCAAATCTTTTTATCAATAAAGAGAAAGTTTTGTTTCGTTGTGAACATTGTGTCCTTGCCAAACAAACCAGAGTAAAATATCCACCACATACAAACAAACCCTCAATACCATTTCAGTTGATCCATAGTGATATCTGGGGTCCATCTAGGACAGTTAATTTAACTAGAACTCAATAGTTTATCACTTTCATAGATGATCATACTAGGGTTTGTTGGATATACTTGATGAAAGATAAATCTGAGGCATTTCACTGGTTTAAACAATTCCAAAAGTTTGTCCAAAATGTTTTCCAATCCAATATTCAAGTCCTTCGATCAGATAATGGAAGGGAGTATTTTTCAAATGAATTTGGCCATTATTTGGGGGATAATGGGATATACCATCAGAGTTCTTGTATTGATACACCTAAACAAAATGGGGTTGCAGAAAGGAAAAATCGTCATTTGTTGGAAGTTGCTTGATCAATAATGCTCACTAGTTCAATTCCAAATTCCTACTGGGGGGAGGCGATTCTCACTTCGACATATTTGATTAATCGACTACCTTCAAAAACACTTCAATTCCGAACTCCTCTAAGTGTCCTCCTTGATCATTTTCCAAATGTAAATCTTTTCAATTCTCTGTCCCCAAGGGTGTTCGGCTGCACAGTATTTGTCCATAACAAACAACCAAATAGAAGTAAACTTGATCCCAGGGCTTTTAAATGTGTATTTGTTGGATATTCTCCAACCCAAAAAGGCCACAAATGTTATTCTCCCTTTCTCAAGAAATTATTTATCTCGTGTGATGTGACCTTCTATGAGGATCAACTATTCTATCCTAACACTCGTCTCCAGGGGGAGAATTCCAATGAAGACGAGCATTGGGATCCTACTGTAACTCTTCCAATATCACAAGATGTCTCAAGTTCACCACCAGAAAACTCGAGTCCAATTCTTATCCCCAGTCCTATTTTGAGTTATGGTCAAGAGAAGGGGCAACGAATTCCTGAGAGACCGTTTCAAGTTTGCTCTAGAAGGCCAAAAGCTCCTCAACAAGACCAACCATTGAATCGAGAATCGGATCCTGGTGTAAGGAGTGACTTGGACGTGCCGATCGCAATACAGAAAGGGATAAGAACATGCACAAAACATCCTATCTCCAATTTTCTAACCTGCACAAAGTTGTCTTATGGATTTAAAGCCTTTACAGAGAAGATTGATAATGAGGAAATTCCCAAAAATATCCATGAAGCCATTAAAGATCCAAAGTGGAAGAAAGCCGTGCAGGAGGAAATGAGAGCATTGCATGATAATGGAACTTGGGAAGTAGTTGACTTACCAAAGGATAAGAAAGTGGTTGGAAGCAAATGGGTCTTCACAGTGAAATAGAAGGCAAATGGAGAGGTAGAGAGGTATAAGGCTCGATTAGTGGCTCAAAGCTTCACACAAACATATGGGATTGATTATGAAGAAACGTTTGCTCCTGTGGCCAAACTTAACTCTATCTGGGTTCTCTTATCTCTTACAGCCAATCTAGATTGGGAGATACACCAACTCGATGTAAAGAATGCTTTTCCGAATGGCAACCTTGATGAAGAAGTGTATATGAAGATTCCACCTGGATTTGAGTCAGAAGAGGAACAAGGAAGAGTTTGCAAACTGAAGAAATAATTGTATGGTTTGAAACAATACCCACGTGCATGGTTCACCAGGTTCAGTTCTTCTCTCACTCGACTGGGATACACTCAAGGAAAGGCCGATCACACTATCTTTATTAAAAGAGGAGAAGGTGGAAAAAGGGCCATTCTTATTGTGTACGTGGATGATATCATACTTACAGGTGATGATAATGTTGAGATTCACAAACTCAAGAATCAATTGAAGGAAGAGTTTGAAGTTAAAGATCTGGGACCCCTGAAGTATTTTCTCGGTATGGAAGTTGCTAGAAGTAAAGAGGGCATCTTCATTTCTCAAAGGAAATACACTCTTGACCTACTAGAAGAAACCGGAAAACTGGGGTGCAAACCAGTAGGAACTCCACTTGAGAAAAATTAGAAGAGCAAGGTTAAAGATGATGTGCCCTCTGTGGATATAGGAAGATACCAACGCCTGGTTGGTAGATTGATCTATTTGTCTCTCACACGGCCTGACATTGCACATGTTGTGAGTGTAGTAAGCCAGTACATGCATTCACCTACTCAGAGACATCTAGAGGCTGTGAACCATATCTTGAGATATCTCAAAGGAACTCCAAGAAGAGGATTAATGTTTCTGAAAAGTGAGAACATAAATATTGAAGGATATGTTGATGCGGACTGGGCTGGAAGTGAAGATTGTAAGTCAACTTCAGGATACTGCACCAAGCTGTGGGGTAATTTGGTTACATGGAGAAGTAAGAAACATACTGTTGTGGCAAGGAGTAGTGTTGAGGCAGAATTTCGGGCAATCGCACAGGGAATTTGTGAGGTTATATGGTTGGAAAGATTAATGCAGGACTTACAAATCACAGTTTGCTCTCCCACTAAGGTATATCGTGATAGCAAATATGCAATTAGCATTGTAAACAATCCAGTCCAACATGACTGGATGAAACATGTCAGAATTGATCAAAGCTTCATCAATAACGAAATTGAAGGAGGTATTGAATTGTGCTACGTCTCAACCCATGCACAAGAAGCAGATATTTTGACCAAGAGTCTACCGAAGCCAAGTCAGGAAAGTTTTCTCTACAAGCTTGGAATGAGAAATATCTATTCCTAAGCTTGAGGGGGAGTGTTGGAGATTTAGTCAATTAATTGTAAATATTTATTTGTATTTTTCCTTTTATTGTTTGATTTAGTCAAAATAGGAAAGTATAAATCAGGAAGATATTATAGGATTGTCTAGCATAATTTAAGGATTCTTTTAGCGATTCTTTCTCCTTAGTTTTCTCTCTTAATTGCCGTAACCTATGGCTCTCTAAGTGTATATATATCTGACAAAGTTAATGAGAATAAGCTAGTAAGAATTATTCTTCTCTTTGTATTCTTGTTTCATCCTCTGTGTATGGAAATCGGTTATCTTAAACATCATCTACTTGTCTCGAACAAAGTCGTAATCTAAGATTAATGGATGTTTAAATAAATATTGCTGCTTAAAAATGGAGTATCATAAACTAATTTATATTGAACTTGGTGGGTTCATGACGTAGGATCCGTCCAACAAATACAAAAATTGCACAAATCACTCCAATCATCATTGGGAAACAAACAAAGATCAATAACCACATATATGGAACTGCCATTGACGTGTGAGGTAGACAGCCAGAGCTAAAAAACCAAGATTTTGATGTGACGCGGACAAGGAAATGGTGGCTATACCTCTAAACATTCTATTTCACATTTGTACATTGAATATGCCATTTGTTGCTTTTTCCTTTTTGTTTACTATTTTCACTCTCCTTTCCCTTCTCTCCCAACATGGATGTTACAGGAACCAGAACAAACAAAATCTTGCGGTATTATTATAAATGGAATAGTAACAACGTGCCCTCAATGCCCATCTAACCCATATGACAAACACTATATAACTTTACTCTTATCTTTCTCTACCTTAAACCATTATCTTGAATTGACCAACATCTAAATTTTTTATGTACATACAAAACTTAGCATCTTCCTAACGTGTCGTGCTTTGAAAACGAGAGGAGAGAGAGATAAATAGAGAGAAAGAGAGATTGATTTTGGAATCAGGGTGTGGATTCCTATTTTTATATCTTTGTTTCTGTATAATCAACATCAATTTTCAGAATCTTTTATGTAATCGTCAGAACTTATCTGATTTCTCAGCCTTCATATTTATACCTCTTTTCTTAGTATCCTCCGCAAGGCCAAAGTTTGGTGATCATTCCTAGGTTTTCCAGTTGTTCAAAGCTATTATGGGAAAGAATAAGAAAGAATTAAGTCAGGAAGCATCTGTGGAAGCATCTAAGAATAATATTCATGGGAAGAAGGATTTCAGCAACCGGATAAAAGTGTTGAGGCCAAAAGTCTACATCACTGACAGCTCAAACATCAAGAGGCTTGTACAAAATCTCCCTGGCAATGGAACTTCTTCCGAACCCAGCCGAGAGAGATCAAGAATCGAAAAAGTTCCGATCATAGATATTTATGATCAGGACCAAGGGGAGCCTGAAAGCAGTTTGGAAGTTGTTTCCATTGGGGCAACAACAGATTCATCAGATGATAACAACCAAGTTTTTCTCGATCAAGACTTCAACCGAGTGTCCAATTAGAATGGTTTGGAGGATATTATATACTTGGGAAATTCAGAAGCACACCAACAGGTTCATGACTTGTTAGCCTATAGGGATATTGAGTCATGGCTGAGTACCGATCCATGTACTAGTTTGTACAATGGTACTTGTGGTTAGTTTGAGCAAGATGTACTTGTGGTTAGTTTGAGCAAGATGTCAGCATATATGACTGAGCTATCTGGTTTTTGTACAAATGTATTTTTCGTTCGGTTTTCCTTTGATTCATGGTGTTTTCCTAGATTTACATACAGTTGGTGCAGATGTATATATTGTTGGGATATATGCCCATAAATCAAATAAGATATAAATATTTTGCTGATTATCAATGAAATGAGGAATTTTTTCAATATTATTTTGCATACATGTGATGTTTTATAAATATCAAAATCCCTAGATTATTTTTTGATGTAACTTTAAACATTGTATATAATTGTTATATGCAGAGGATAATGTTTGAAATAAAATAATCTAAACTTGTCCGTAATTATAAATTAAAGTTGGGATCTTTAATTTAAAATTACTAATGCGGTTCATTACATTCTGAATCTCTAATAAAGCATTTTATGTAATATGATTACATAGGACCGGAACGCGATTAATTATGAATCTCTAATAAATTCCGTTATTAAATAGAGTGTTCAATATTAATCAATGATGGTCATATATGAATTAATCTTAATTCTGAGTAATTAATAAACTCCTATTTATGATATTATGTTCTTTGACATATTGACTAATGACACATGTGAATAGTGTCAAAGTCTTGGTATATTGGGAGCATAGTAAAATAAATAGCCGGGAATATTAATTTACAAGATGAATTCCATTCCTTCATAATGAAGTAGATGGACGGTTCCCATAAGTGTTGATTCGGGACTTAAATAATAAGAGCGCTCAATTTTATGATTGGATCATAAAATATATTATTCATTAGAGGATCAATGGTACTTATGGAGAAAGATATAATTAAAGAGGTTAACAGAAAATACCTAGCTTTAATTATGAACCGTTTATGGAGGATTGATTCGTATGTAGTGACTATATCAATGGACAACACAAATTCCGTGAAAATAATTATTTTATTATTTTGAGAGTGCAATTCCAAATTTATAGTGGAGTAATTTGGAATTAATAATTTTGACATATTAATTAAGGTATTAATTAATTGTCAAAATTATTGGAGCTTAAAATAATAATGTCCATAGTTCCTCTCAATGGCTCCATAAGATTAATGTGAACTGAATATATCATATTGGGTTATGATTATGAATCTCCTCCTTAATATATATATATATATATATATATATATATATATGTGTGTGTGTGTGTGTGTGTAAAAGAAAGGAAATGTGCAGGTGCACGTTTCCTCAAAAAAAAAAAAAGGGAGGAAACGTGCTATTGCATGTTTCCTCACCATGAGAAAAAAGGAAATGTGCGGCTGCACATTAACTAATAAGAAGAGAAATTAGTTCTCGTAGTTTTTACCGCACAGAGAGAAACAAAAGGCTTTTTTCAGAGAAAAGAAAAAAGGAAAAACGGGAAAACAAAAGAAAAATCAAAGAAAATTTTTTGAGTGCCATCACATGCTTTTGAGAAAAGTGAGTGATAACTATAGGTGGCTTTCCTATTCATCCATCTCATGTGTTGAGAAACCCATTACAACGCCCACACATTCGAGTTCACGTTAATCCGGAGATACGTTGAGAAAGAACCGTGGTGTTCTTGGAATTTAAGCGCTTAAGACGGTGTTGGAAGAGTTCAAGATTTACGTCATAATCGAGCGACGGTAAAATTCTCCTTCTTCTCTTTAATATCTTTGTAGTTAAATTAACATGAAATAATGATCGTATTAAATTTTAATTTATGTGATTCGTTCGATACCACGCTTCCACACAATTTTTTTTTTAAATCCGGTTTGAGAAACCAACATATATATCTAGTATTAACCAACATTTTTGGTTGTGTTCTTAAGTATTAACTTCTCTAGCGGATATGAGTTTAAAGAATAACTATAGGAAGATAAAGGCAGAAACTTAAATTTGCCCCATCACAAATTTCCACCGGATAGATTTGAGAAGATGAGAAAAATTTTCAGATCTGAAGAGATGGTAACAAAGGCATTAACCCGAAGTCAACAAAGTTTTCTGAAAAAAAAAAGTGGAAAAACCTTTGGTCACCCTCACATATTAGAATATCTAAATCAATGAAGTGTCTAATGATGATAATGATGGTAATGTGCCGTTCGCCGGACGGTTGTCAGAGAGAATGAGAAAGAGCGAGAAAAGGGCACAAAGAAGGAGAGAGAATGAGAAAGAGCGAGAAAAGGGCACAAAGAGAAAAACCATTTTAAAATAAGGTAATTGACACATAATTTCTAATCTTTTTAAATATGTGATATTTAAGGGTTCGTTTAGTTCGCTGATTCGAGTTTTTTATTTGAGTTGAGATGTGATTTTATGTGAGAGTTTTTTACTGTAGCAAAAAAGTTAGATGTGAATGTTTCTGAGAGCTTTTTACTGTAGCAAAACTCGAATTCTAAACTCAAATCGGTGAAATTAACCGGGTCTTAGTTTTTATTTTTTTAATTTTGATAAAATAATCCCTAACATCATTAAGGCTTCGTTTGGTACGATGATTCAAATTAAGGTGATTCTAATCATGATCCTGGAACTAGAACCATGATTCATGATTTTGGGTTCAAATCATGATTCTGAAACTATGATTCAGAATCAGTGGTTTGAATCATCTTAAATCAAGAGGGGGTGGTTTTAAAATCATGAGCGATTCTAGTTTAAAACATCACATCAGATTCTGAATTGTAATTCAGAATCATTCTCGTTTTACGTGTATTTTTTGTGAGAGAAAACACTGTAGAGAACCATGAATCATGATTCAGAATCAGGGACGAATATAGTAAACAAACGTCCAATCAAATCAAACACTGATTCTGAATCATGATTTAGAATCATATTCAAAATCATTGTAAATAAACACTGATTCTAAATCAGGATCCATCTACCAAACGTCTCCTAAATTAGTGTAATTAAATTCTTTTCATCCATCTCTGTCAAATTATCCACGTTAATATTCATCTGACCCTCACGTGACCTCAGATTTAAAGTATAATTTTTTTTAAAAGGCCAAGCAATATATCTGTAGAGAAAAAAAAAACCTTAAAAGCCCAAACGATGAAGAAAAAATGAATAAAAAAATAAAGATAAACATTCTCCATAAAAATCAAATCAGATCTCCATTAAAAAAAATCAATTCATATGAGACTTTTCTACAACTTTTTTCAAAAAAGTAGAGAGAGAGAGAGAATTCGTATGTATAATAAAAAAATTTATAAAATTTTAAGATATTTTATAGATTATATTAATTTATACATGAATAAATTAATCAAATTAATTTATTTAACTAGCAAACGATTAAGTTGATAACTTGAGTTCTTTGACCATGAACGTTTCTTGCTCTAAGCTAGTTTAAAACACTCAAATCTTCCTCGTTAATTCTTTGAATCTACGAAGACATGTGTGTGGGGACACTTGAAATAAAACGGGATTAGCAAATAAACACTCAAGTTTTCCGCAAACAGCAACACTTGCATGCTGTGGAATTTGAGAGAAAATTTTTTTCTTTCCACACGCTCAATAATTCGGCCACTATAGTTAGGAGAGAGTAAAAATTATGTTCTCCAATTTTCTGTAATCTCCTATTTATAGAGTAGTAGTAGTCAGACTCTCAGAAGAAGTTTAATCTTTATCTTCAAGATAAAGCTTGATAATTATCTCTCACTTCTAATTGATTTTGGAAACAAAATTCCCTCTCACTTCTAATTGATTTTGTAAACAAAATTCCCTCTCTTTTATCCATAATGGCCGGCCACCATAGGGAGATTCCTCTCCTTGTGGTAGGCGCATACCGTAGGTAAAAAATAGGATAAAATTCTGCATTTATCCTGCAGTCTAATTTTGACTCAAATTCAAATTTCAATTTAAGTCAAACTTAAATCAATTCGAATTTCAAATTGGAAAACTTATCAATTAAATCAATTGAATAACTTGGAGAGCAAGCCACTGTATCCCAGAGGGATTCACACTGTATATGCGTGTACACCATGTGAACACCTCCACATGTGTGTGTTCTAAAATTCAAATTCAAATTTAAATAATCACATTAATTAATTTATAATTAATTCTCAATTAATTATTCTTGAGTGTTTTATTTTAGAATTTTATAATTTTAAAATTCCTATTTTACACTTAGTGTCTTGTAGGATTACAAAGACGACGCGGTGACTCATGGACCTATAATTTCGAGCTCCAATAAAATTAATAGTTAATTAAACACTTTAATTAATTAATTAATTCTATTAATTCCAAAAGTTACTCCACTATAAACTTGGAATTGCACTCTCATAATTATAGACATAAATTACTTCTAAACTGTGAAGTGTCCATTTGACATAGTCATTACATGTAGATCAATCCTTCATAAATAATTCATAACTAGAGTTATGTAAAATCCGTTAACCTCTTTAATTACATCTTTATCTTTAAGTATCATTGATTCTCTAATGGACAGTGATTCATAAAACAAATTCATGAATCAGAACTCCTACTAGTCCAAGTACCGAATCAACTCTCAAGAAAATTATTTATCTACAAGAAGGAATGGATTCCATCTCGTATAATAACATTCTCAGCTACTCACATCATCATGTCTACAAAATACAAGGAATAGAATTCAACATCTCGAAATCCGTACCGAGTAAATCAAAAGACACACATCCATAAGTAGAAGTATGTTAAAAACTCAGGACTAAGATCATTCTATATATGACCATCAGTAGACTCAATTAGAAGTTCTACACTTTTACGAAAATTATGGGAAATTCATATTGTGTCTATGTCCTTGTTCCACATAATCTCATTATGCATAATACACACATTCAATATCTCGCTATATTAACATTGCGGATAACACTGTTCAATTCTAAATGGGAATGACATGTATTAGTAATGTAGGGTTTTTTAGGGTTTATTTAGGGTTTTTGTTAGGGTTAATAGAGTTTTTTTAGGGGTTTTGTTGTTTTTTTTAGGGTTTTAGGGTTTTTCTAGAGTTCTTTAGGATTTTTAATGGTTTTAAGGAGTTTTTATGGTTTTTAGGGCCTTTTAGCGGTTTTTTAGGGTTTTAAGCATTTTTTAGCCTTTTTAAGGTTTTTTGAGGTTTTTTAGGGTTTTAGTTTTTAGGGTTTTTTAAAGTTTTAAAGTATTTTTAGGGCTTTTTAGTGTTTTTAGGGGGTTTTTAGGATTTTTTATGGTTTTTAGGGGTTTTTAGGCTTATTTAGGGTCTCTAGGGCTTTTTTACGATTTTTTAGGTTTTTTAGGATTTTTTAGGGTTTTTAATGGTTTTTTTAGGGTTTTTTTAGTGATTTTAGGGTTATGGTTCTTTAAGGGTTTTTGTAACGCCCTAAAGAATTAAACGAGCTTAATTAAGGTAATTAAGATTTATTAGTGTGCCTAATCTGGTTTTCGGATAGAACACTTATATACAATATTTAATGTCACATAAATAATCATAGAATTTTTAATGATATTTATTAAATATTCAATAATATATGCACATAAAATAATGAATAAACTCTTTTATTAAATAAATAATAAATATCATATTACATCTTATGTTTTTAGGACATTATTCCCAACATGTCTCACGTTGGAAAATTGCGGAGTTGCCAAGTGGGTTTTTTCCTCTCAAGCTTTGAATTGAAACTGGGTTTTCTTTAGAAACTAAAAATAATAATCTGTGTCCTTAGTCTGGATTTTCGCTCTATTTTTATGTTGATTTTTAAGGTACAAGGAACAACTAGATTTTTTTTTTTGGAAAAAAATAGTTATTTGTTTTGCTCTAATCAATATTAGTTTTTGGATTTATGAGATCTATCTTATAATACCCATTTGAAAAAATTATCTGGTAATACCCATTTGCTCAAATCAATAATTTATTTGCATGTAAAAATTATTCTTTTTTGTTGTTGGTGAGTTACTTTTGTTTATGAGGAGATTAAAAAAAGAAGAAGTCAGGGCAAACTAGTCTTTTCAGCGTAATAATGTGTCACATGAGGGGCCACATAGAAAATTGACGGAGATGGACAGAAAGTACTTAATTGTACAAATTTAATGACGTTGGGAAACTATTTTACTAAAATTAAAAAAAAATAAAGATTAAATTGTCACCTACTAAAGAAAGGTAGATACCATTTGTGCCAATTACCCTTTAAAGTATTATGGGTCCCTCGAAAACTCAAGCAGCAGATACGTAGGTGCCAACTGGTGTGGTGAGCAACGCCACAGATGCCCCCTAGCTTTATTCTTTATTATACTAAAAAATTACCAAATGTGCATCTTAGCTAAAATAGAGGTGTATATTGTTCTACAGAATATTACTGAACACCAGAATGAACCATCTTCTGTTAAGAGACCATACAACTAAAGGAGATAAATTTGATAGGTACAACTAATGAATTTTCATTTGGAAAGAGTAACAAGTTTGGGACTTTCTCCGGTAGAATTAGTTTTAAACCGTTAGATTTAATTTAAATCATATCAAATTAAAAAAATATGCAGAACATATAATTTTTAATATAAATTTGACGGTTGAAAAAATAAAAAATAATTGTCAATTCATTTTTCCTGATCATACCAAAGAAACTCTCAACAAGTTTTTATTGTTAAAATCATGCCAAAAATGGAAAGTAGAGATTATCTGCGTATAACATATTTCTTCCCTTAATGAATGCAGTATACGACAATTAATTTGTTGAAAATTTCAAATTTTGCAACATGAAAGTTTTCTTTTGATAAGATGTTAATAATAACAAATAACGATAATAATTTCAGCGAGAAAAAAAAATAAACGATAATAATGTATCGGGGCTTTTTTTTTCAAAAATTAAAATCCAGAAAACAAAAGAGAAATAATGACAATAGAACTCTCATTAAAATAAGAACATTAAACAAGATAAATGACAAGATAAAGATTGCAAATAGCATAATACTATAGTGGTTTTAATAAAAATACGAGCTATAAATAACTGGAGAGATTTTAACGAATGAGAATATAAACTCATATGGTGTTATTTATGAATGACATTTACTTAATTGAGATGCGGTTTTCATGTTCCTTCAACGCCGTGTAAGACATTCACGGGAAATCAATCTTCATAGTATACTCGTATAGATCAAAGTAGGTGTTGCCCAGGACCCAGGCAAAGCTAATAATAAACTAGCAAAAAAAAAAAAAAAAGGTTCCTACTTTCTAGATATCAAATTAAGTGATAGAACGACCGGGTTGTAGTTTTAGCACGGTGACGAGGACATTTCATTTGGATTAGAAAATTGAAACACTATTTACTCGTTTGTTTCACCAATTCAAAACTCTATGCCAAAGTGTTTTCAATCACAAAAAGTTTAAAAATCTGTTCATACCTATGAATCACAACTCTAGGTTCTAATGTCATGACGATAAATTAACTGAATTTCTTTTACAGGATAAGTAAATTTGAATCCATGTATTAAAAATATGCTTGATCAAAAACAAAGTAAAGGCTATTGGGAGTACTTTACAGCCGATAGGTCCAACACAAAATTTAGAGTCTCAACAAAAGATTGAGCTACATAGCATTCAAATACAAAATTCCCTTGCAGGTTTTCCTCCCTAATCATATGGGATTTGAATGTAGGCGGCATCACAAACGAAGGGGACGTCAGCATACATACCCACCACGACATGAAACCTAAAGAAGTGCGCAACGCAAGCACTCCAAGACAGTAAAAAGGTAAGCAAAAGCGACACCTGTCCAAAAATGCATCCCCACTTTGCCCCAGTAGATGGCAAGAGGCATCCAGCGACTCCCTATGACCTGCAGTGCAATTTCCAGTAACATACCCACCACGACATGAAACCTAAAGAAGTGCGGCCATTCCTTTCTCCTCACGACTCCAAGATATGCGACGAAAAAGTATGCCATCAAGAACCAGCCCGGCAACTGCCCAATGGCTCTAAGAAAAGGGTATGTAATGAACTCAAAATCTTCCAAAAAAGGGTGCAGGTGATAAGCTGTCTCAGCATACATCCAAGTTTCATGAAGGGGCATAAGATAAGGAAGACATGCTAGCGTTCTCCACCACCATCGAGGCTTCTTAGTCATTGGAGGGTACCTAAAACTGTAGGGGACATCCTTAGATGCTCTAGGAGACACACGAGACCCAAAGCGCCTTGGTAACATGGGGAAAGCGCGCAAGAGGCTACCTTGATCACCACTTAAAAGTGGCGATGATCCAGCAGAAAGATGCAGCCATGACGCCATTACTGCCGTTAAAAACCATCAGAACATTTCAGCAGTCCTTTAGTCACGACTCACATCATATGTTGATCAGTACCATATCCAAAAGTGATGTAGCAGATGGTTATAACTTGTTGATTCTTGGATGCCGAGAAATACAGAGGTATTGAAAGAAATTCTTGAAAGGTTTTATTAATAATATCAAAAGCTGAATAATAACATAACAAAATATAGGCCAACGAAATCCTAAACTAAAGAAATCCTAATACTATCCAATCTCTGATAAATAAGAGAAATAAACATAATTATCCTAAATGGAAATAGATAATGCTTAAAATAAACTGTTTCAAATTTAAAAATAGTCCTACTCCTAATCTGCATCATTCCCTCCGGGGTCGGAAAGATTCGTCCTCGAATCGGCAGGGGAAGGATCCGTGTTTTCGCCAACATAAGGAACAAGATGCTTTATGTTAAAAACATCTGATGTGCGATATCCTGGATGCAAGCGTAAGCGATAAGCATTATGATTAATTTTCTCAACAATCTCCAATGGTCCGATCTTCCGAGCGACAAGTTTGTTATATTCGTGAGCGGTAAAAAGATCCTTAGTAAGCACGGCCCAAACATAATCTCCCACATTAAACTCAACATGGCGGCGTTTTTTGTCAGCCGCAATTTTATACTTATGAGTAGAAGCGACTAGTCGATCATACGTTTATTTATAGATTTGATGCAGCTCGTCAATAAGGTCGGTGGCAAAAGGGTGGGCACGTGCATGATCAAGAACTGGAGCCAGGTCAGACGGGCATCGAGGAACAAGGCCATAAACAACCTTGAATGGACTAAAACCTGTACTGCGATTAACTGCGTGATTATGTGCAAATTCAGCTTGTGCGAGTTTAGTATCCCAGGATTTAACACGGTCTCCCGCAAGACTACACAAAAGATCCCCTAAAGATCGATTCACAACTTCAGTTTGCCCATTAGTCTGCGGGTGCGGAACTAAAATCAAGACTGGTATTAACCATTCGCCAAAGACTACGCCATAAGGGACTAAGGAAGCGAGTGTCACAATCCGACACAATCGACAAAGGAAATATGTGAAGGCGATAAACCTCTTGAAAGTATAACTGTTGTGTGATTCTGCAAGTGCACGGATCGTTCAAGTAATAAAGTGTACTGTAGTACGGATATTATTTTCATGGAGATTGAATCACCAATAATATAGTGTAGAAATCATGCAAACACCACATTAAGTGAAAGAATAAACTAAACAAAAATTCACTAAAATGATGTTGTGACGACCCCCTAGGTGGTCATCACTGTAGCTAAAATTAACTTGTGCTTGCTGAAATTTTTTAAAATTTGCAGAACAATTTTTTTTTTTAAATATAAGAAAGAATAATTTCATAAATCGTAACAATAATTTCAAAAAATGAATCACTAAATTTCTTAAAGCTTTTCGTAATTTTAACTAAGATAAAACTTTCCAGAAATATCTTTCAAACTAAGCGATGTTTGAACTTTTATTTCAAATACTTTTTAAAAGCCTTTCTAAAATTAGCCAATTCAATCGGGTCATCTAATTTGACTTTAAAACGGATTTCGTGAGAAATATTAAATTCAAGTACTTCTTAAAGTCCTTTCAAAATCAATCATTTAAATCGTCATGTTTAAAATACATTTATTTGTTGCATGCACTGTGTTGGTTTCCGAATCGAATTCAGATGCGGAAGTGTGGGGATAGCGGATCAAGTATAACCAAAATTTTCATAAAAATTTTGAGATACTCTATAGATTATATTAATTTATGCATGAATAAATTAATTACATTAATTTATTTATTAAGAACTCAATTAGGAATAATATCTGGCAGCCAATTAGGATGATAACTTGAGTTATTTGACCTCGAACAATCCTTGCTCCAAAGCCTTGGGTTTAGAAAACCAATGTCTATCACGTCAATTCCTAGAATCCACGAAGACGTGTGTGTGGGCACACCTGAGACAAAATGGATTAGAATAAACACTCGAATTTCTACAAATACCAATGCATGCACAATGTGAAATTTTTAGAGAAAATTTTTTTCTTCCCACAATAAGAGAATTTCGGCCACAATAAAATATTAGGTCAAAAAATTGTTCTAAAAATTGTGTTTCACAATTTTCTATCATTTTCTTATTTATAGAGTAGAAGTCAAACTCTTAGAAGGAATCTAATTTTTATCTCCAAGATAAAGCTTGTTAATTATCTCATATTTGAATTTGAAACAAAAGTCTCCTACTCCTTATCCTCAAGATGGCCGGCCAACCTAGGTGATCATATCCCTGTGGTAGGCGCCAAATACAGAAAGGGAAGGAAGAGAAAATCATCCTTTATCCTGCAGTCCAATTTTAATTCAAATTCACATTCCAATTTAAGTCAAACTTAAATTAATTTGAATTCTAAATTGAACAACTTATCAAATAAGTTTAAAAGGACAAATTTAAATTATGTTCACAATTCAAATTCAATTTTAAATAATCACATTATTTAAATAATAAATAATTCTTAATTAATTATTTTTGAGTGTTTGATTTTAGAATTCCGTAATTTTAAAATTCCCATTTTGCACTTTGTGTCTGGTAGAATTACAAGGACGACGCGAGGACTGATGGACCTATAATCACGAGCTCTAATAAAATTAATAATTAATTAAACACTTTAATTAATTAATTATATTAATTCTAATAGTTAATCCACTATAAACTTAGAAATTATAGAAATAAATTACTTCTAAACTATGAAGTGTCCATTTGATATAGTCACTGCATATAGATCAATCCTCCATAAATAATTCATAATTAGAGCTAGGTAGAATCCGTTAACCTCTCTAATTATATTTTCATCATTGAGTACCATTGATTTTCTAATGGATGGTGATTCATAAAACACATTCATGAACCAGAGCGCTCTTACTAATCCAAGGACCGAATCAACACTCAAGAGAATTATTTATCTGCTTCTTTCTCAAGAAGGAATGGATTCCATCTCGTATAATAACATTCCCGGCTACTTACTTCATCATGTCTTCAAAATACAAGGAATAGGATTCAGGGTCTCGGAATCCGTACTGAGTAAATCAAAAGACACAAATTCATAAATAGGAGTTTGTTAAGAACTCAGGATTAAGATCATTCTATATATGACCATCCGTAGACGCAATTAGAATTTCTATACTTAACGAAAGTCATTAGAAATTCATATTGTGTCTGTGTCCCTGTTCCACATAATCTCATTATGCGTAATACATTCATTCAATATCTCACTATATTAACAGTGCGGAACATCGTTCCATTCTAAATGGGAATGACATGTATTAATAATGTTTTAATTAAATATTCCAAACTTTAATTAAATTCATTACGAACATCTCTTTTTGATTATTATACTCTCGCATATAACACTTATATACAATGTTTAGGGTCACATAAATAATCATGGAATTTTCATTGATATTCATAAAATATTCGCAAATATACACATAAAATGATGAATAAACCCTTTTATTAAATAAATAATAAATATCCTATCACATTTCATGCTTCTAGGACACCATTCCCAACAATCTCCCACTTGTCCTAAAGCAAGTAGAATATGTGTCCAATCCTAAAACTTTCTAGGTGTCTATGACTGATCTATGCCTGGAATAATTTCCATATCAGTTAAGAATTTCTGGAGTGAGGTTGCTTTCTTTTGCTACTTCACAAGCTGCAACACATGAACTCTTAATGATAGAATTAGCAATCACACTTTGCCAACAACCTTTCATATCACGACTCCTTCACCTAGTGTGAACACAGATTTGGATGTCGACTCTCGAACTCCATGCAAGACTCATAGTCAAAGTCTGTATATCCAGCTAAAAGACAACTCTTTCACTGACTAAACTATCTTATAGTTTCTTTGCTTTCCTCATACACTTAAGGATACACTACAACGCTACCCATTGATCGAATCTTAGTTCAGCTTACAACGACTGACCACTCCCATTGAATATCATATATTCAGGTTTGCAAAGAATAAGAACATATTCTTTTGTTTTGTTTGATACATCTTGGTTTTGATCAAAATCCATAAGACTTAATAGCCTTATCAAACCTGATGTTCCATGATCTATAAGCTTGTTTCAATCCATAATTGGATCTCGACGGCTTGCAGACTTTCTGCTCTTAGCCTTCCTCTATGTAACCCTATGGCTGATCGATATAAATGGTTTCCTCAAGATAGCCATTCAGAAAAGTTGTCTTGACATCCATCTGTCATATCTCATATTCAAAATATACTCATATGACCAAGCGTATCTAGATGGACTTAAGCATGGCTTCCGATGAGAGAGTTTCCTCAAAGTCAACTCCCTATTTCTAGGTGTAACCCTTAACCCCTAGCATTGCTTTATAAGTCTCTACTTTTCCATCCGTTCATCTCTTTCTCTTGAAGATCCACTTGCATCCAATGGGTTTTACCCCTTCGGGTAGATTTACAAGTTGCCAGACTGAGTTAGAGGTCATAGACTCCATCTCGAGTTTCATAGCTGCTTGCCATTCTTCCTTATCAGAATCATCCATCGCATCCTTAAAGGTCGATGGATCCTCCTTACCGTCATCAGCAGTGACAATCTGGGCTTTCCTGGTATATCGGTCGGGTAACTTGCTTACCCTCCTACTACGACAAGGTGCCACAGGAGTTTAATTAAGAATCATGGTCTTATCTCTAAGCGTTCTAACAACTCTTGTCGGTTGTGGTCCAATCTCATTGAAAAGTAACTTTTCTAGAACTGCTTTGCTTCTCGACTTGAAACTTGCTTACCCTCCCACTGCGACGAGGTGCCACAGGAGTTTAATTAAGAATCGTGGTCTTATCTCTAAGCGTTCCAACAACTCTTGTTGGTTGTGGTCCAATCTCATTGAAAAGTAACTTTTCTAGAATTGCTTTGCTTATGGACTTGAAAACTATCATATAGTCATGCTCCAGAAACGTGGCATTTATCGATACAAATACCCTTTGATTCTTGTGACTATATAAAATAATCCTCCACTTGTTTCCATTGCATATCCCACAAATATGCATATTTTTTATCTTGGTTCCAACTTCCCAGTCTATTGTTTCATCACATGAGCCGGACACCCCCATATGTGAATATGCTTCAAAACTGGCTTTCGACCATTCCACAACTCTAGGGGTGTCTTTGGTACAGACTTAGATGGTGGTAGATTCAGAATATACACGGTGGTTCTTAGGGCATAACCCCAGAACGAAGTAGGAAGTAAAAAATATCTCAACATTGATCTTATCATGTCAAGCAAAGTCTGATTTCCCCTTTCGGCTATACCACTCTGCTGTGGTGTACCGGGTGCAGTCAATTAGGATACCACACCTTCTTCAATCAAGAAATCCTAGAACTCTTAGTCTAGGTATTCTCCCCCTCGATCTGATCGAAGTGTCTTGATTGATTTACCTAATTGTTTTTCAACTTCTGCTCGGAATTGTCTAAACTTTCTAAAAATTTTAGATTTCCGTTGCATTAGGTAAACATAACCATATCTCGAATAGTCATCAATAAAGGCAACATAATATTCGTAACCACCTCTAGCTTGGATGTTTAACGGTCCAAACACATCCGAATGTATTAGCTGAAGGGGTTTTGTGGCTCTTTCTCCTTTCGCCATGAAAGGTCTCTTGGTCATTTTACCTTCCAGACAAAATTTGCAGACTGGAAGCTTACTAACTTTTAGTTCGCGTAAAGGACCATCCTTTACCAGCCTTTCAATATTGTTTAGGTTAATATGACCAAGTCTAAGATGCCAGAGATATGTGTTATTATCATGAGAAATCTCTTGCTTCTTATTCTTAAGTTCGGCAACTGTTGAACATTTCAACATTACGCAGTGAGTCAGGCATCGGTTTAAATGGTATAAACCGTTTTCCAAATATCCATATCAAATATCGAAACCATTCAGAAAGATGTGGACTAGATTATTATTAAAGGTAATTGTTCAAATAATTTGGAATTAGAAATCAAATTTCTCTTTATGTCTAGAGAGAAATAAACATTGTTCACAACAAAGTATTTCCAAAACTGAAGTCTAATTTCTCCCACTGCTTTTGCCAATAACCTCGCGGTATTCCCACCACTGTGTAGTCCCTGACGGCAAGTTCTTTCTAAGAACTAATATTTGGTAAAGAAAACCAAACATGATTAGTTGCTCCCAAATCTACTATCCAGGATAAGGTATCACCCTTTAACTAAAACATATTTTTAGAACTAGCAACTCGTATTTGCTTGATTCTTTTTCTTTATTTCGGGAAATAATTTCCTTGTAAGAGCTTAGACTTAAACAAAAAAAAATATGATTAGTTATTCCCGAATCTACTATCCAGGATAAGGAATCACCCTTTTACTAAAACATGTTTTTAGAACTAGCAAATCGTATTTGCTTGATTCTTTTCCTTTATTTAAGTGGAAACGACTTTCCTTGTGACAACTAAGACGTAATAAAGAAAACAAACATGAGTAGTAACTCCCGAATCTACTATCCAGGAATAGGAGTCACCCTTTACTAAACATGTTTTCAGAACTAGCAAATCATATTCGCTTGATTCTTTTCCTTTATTTTGATGGAAACAACTTTCCATTTCTCTTTTGGTCAAGGCCCTTACAGTATTTAGCCAAGCCTTTCTTATATGGATCCCAGATACGATATCTGATTACTGCATTATCTCATAAGTTGTTTCCATGCCTTCATATTTCTTATGAATTACCACGCACAACCCTAGCTAACAGTTAGCTACAATGCTTTCATTAGGGACAGGAGGACAATCCTCCATTTGGGACAAACTTATATTCATCACATGAATGTGAGTTGTTTATGTTACTTTACCACTTTGCATAGTTTATCTCTAGTCAGTGTTTTAGTTTCATGTAGTGAGATTATAGTATTTGACATATTGGAAATAAGTAGAATATTCATCTAATCAATTTATGTGCATGAATATCAAGGCATGTGAATTTTTGACACAATTAAATATGATGCATGATGCACATGAAAAACACATAAATCATGTTTTAATTTTAGGTGCCAACGATAATCCAATCTACCACAAATATAGTGCCGCTGTAGGGTAGGTCAAAATAAAGTAAATTGAACTAAGACTTTCTCAATTAATAAATATAATTAAAATATCTCATATTTTCATATTTATCAACTACTGTTATTTTTTGTCAAAAATATAATCAACAATTTGATTATATTTTAATGAGTGTAACCCATCGTTTCAAATTCTACAAACTTAACTCTGGAGTGTCGCTGTAGGGTAGGTTAAACCGGAAATACATCCTTGAATCTTATCGCTAGGAAGTCAACCTAGTTATTGATCCGAAAGAACACTTTCCATAGGGAGTACGGAATTGGTGCCGCGGCGAAGCCCCTTTCGAATCTCACGGTGTTGAACTAACGATGGAGACCAGTGGGTCGTATTGTCATACAACCCTCTTCCACTCATTATTTTGTAAATATGTATTTTATTTGAAAATCATCTTATGTTTTTCAAAACCCGATAAGTATACAATTGATTTTTCTGATATGTGAAATTCTAAAATTCAACTCTTAAAATTCAATTTCACATATAACATTATTTTACAAATCAATTTTGCAACTTAAATCAATTTAATCATATTAAATCAATTTTAGCGCATGGTTCTTATTTTATTTTATTTTTCTAAAACTCTTTTATAATAAATAAAATAAATAATAATAAATGCGCGTGTATGCATGACATGTTATAAAACATATGAGTATGCACAATATATTTATATGGTATGTTATATGCATGGACATATAATATATAATTATCAACATAAAATATAAATACATGCAATCGGCTATTGAGATAGATTTGACCGGGTCACATGGAAAATATAAATTACAACCAAATCGAATAAATAAATAATTACAATAATTATTTTCTTCAGTTACATCAACGGCTATTCGATTCTTGAATTCTTCCTTCTTTGGCTTCGTTCTTCGGGTCGGATTCCACCTTCTTCGAGGCTCGGAACTCTTCCGGATCCTTCAACACGCAGAACGATGGTTTCAGAAACTCTCGGGCTCGATCGGAGTCCATGAGCCGTCTCTGGTGCGCGCTAGCTGAGGGTCATGCGCGCTGGGCGTGTGCTGGCGCGTACTGGCACGAGCTGGGTGGCCTGTGCGTGCGCGTGGGGTTTTCTGGGCGCGTACGCGGGCGGTCTGTGCGCGCGCATGGGGCTTACCTGGGCGCGCGCGGAAGGGGTTGTTCGGGGCAGTTTAGGCAGTTTTCTGGTTGGGTGTCCGGGGCTGCATAAGGGGATTCTCCGGGCTTCTTTTGACTCAAAATCAAAACCCTAATCTACCCAAACCCTAGAATTACAATAATTCTAATCCCGAATAAAAATACAAATAATTTAACTTGAACGAATTTAATGCGTTCCATGGAACCATATAATTAACGACCAAATCCACCATCCATATATTCATCAACATGAATTAAATACAAACATCCATAAATGCAAGTGCCTACCCATCACATATATACATAATTAAATATCACATATTTAATATATTAATTTTGATTATCACATAATCGGAGCATAAATTAATATCGTCTATAGACCGCTCTGATACCAATTGTTAGTTTTCGAATCGAATTCGGATGCGGAAACGTGGGGATAGTGGATCAAGTATAACAAAAATTTTCATAAAACCTTTGAGATACTCTATAGATTATATTAATTTATACAAGAATAAATTAATTACATTAATTTATTTATTAAGAACTCAAATAGGAATAATACCTGGCGGCCAATTAGGATGATAATTGGAGTTCTTTGACCTCGAACAATTCTTGCTCCAAAGCCTTGGGTTTAGAAAACCAATGTCTTCCATGTTAATTCTTAGAATCCACGAAGACGTGTGTGTGGGCACACCTGAGACAAAATGGATTAGGATAAACACACAAATTTCTACAAACACCAATGCATGCACGATGTGGAATTTTTGGAGAAAAATTTTTCCTTTCCACAATAAGAGAATTTTGGCCACAATAAAATATTAGGTCAAAAAATTATTCCAAAAATTATGTCTCACAATTTTCTATTATTCTCTTATTTATAGAGTAGAAGTCAAACTCCTAGAAGAAATCCAATATTTATCTCCAAGATAAAGCTTATTAATTATCTCCTATTTGAATTTGAAACAAAAGTCTCATACTCTTTATCCTCAAGATGGCCGGCCAACCTAGGTGATCCTATCCTTGTGGTAGGCGCCAAATACAAATAGGGAAGCAAGAGAAAATCATCATTTATCCCACAATCCAATTTTGATTCAAATGCAAATTCTAATTTAAGTAAAACTTAAATTAATTTGAATTCTAAATTGAATAACTTATCAAATAAGTTTAAAATGATAAATTTAAATTATGTTCACAATTCAAATTCAAATTTAAATTTAAATAATCAGATTATTTAAATAAAAATTAATTCTCAATTAATTATTTTTGAGTGTTTAATTTTAGAATTCTGTAATTCTAAAATTCCCATTTTACCCTTTGTGTCTGGTAGAATTACAAGGACGACGTGGGGACTAATTGACCTATAATCCCGAGCTCCAATAAAATTAATAATTAATTAAACACTTTAATTAATTAATCAGTTCTATTAATTCTAATAGTTACTCCACTATAAACTTGGAATTGCACTCTCAAAATTATAAAAATAAATTACTTCTAAACTATGAAGTGTCCATTTGATATAGTCACTGCATATAAATCAATCCTCCATAAATAATTAATTAAATCCTCAAAATCGTATTTTTCTTAGTTGCCCTTAACATACACCTTCCTCGATTGAAAAATCAATTATCCAATCTAGTAGCTTATTCTCCATAATTTACCTTATTGGACTTGTTCTATCATTAAGGCCCAATTTGGCCTAAAGACTAAATAAAGGCACTCTAACTCTAGACCGTTGAAATTTAGATTTGAGCGGGAGCTCTTGAAGTAATTATGGCATTCGACCCGTATCTAATCTTTGTAATTCTAATGGTCTAACGTATTGGTTCGTAAATTCCCATTTAGGTGTCGCTCGAAAACTATTAAGGTTTGTAAAAGAACCTATTATTCGATTTTCATAAAACCGATTACTTACTTATTTAGTTACAAGTACTACAATCCCATTATCAGTTCTAAATAAATTCACTTTCGAATACCAACTTCTGAAACTATTCCACAAGTCATTTCACGGTTAGTTTGTAAACCACCGTGAAACTATGTTTTATAAACCCTTTTTTCGAAATCTTTCTTCATGACTATTCCTCGTTCAAGTGAGGTCTAGAACCATAGTATTTTACTGAAATCACATCTTGGGTTCTTTGATAAACGTTTGTTAAAAACCAAAACCGGGTTAGTTTTGTTCAGTTAAAACTATGCAGTTTCTAAAATCTGTGTTTTACTACATCTTAGAGTCGGATTTTAAAAATCTGTTCTTCACGACAATTCTTCGTCTCGTCGAGATCTAAAATTATCGTTTTCAGAGAAAGCTAAAATTCAGCATCTAAAGGCCTCGTTTAGCTGAAAACAGTGACTGCCATTTTTTTTAAAACTGTTTTGGACAACATGCACTGTTTTTAAAAAATGGATTAAAACTTGCATTTAAAGTTAAAACTGGATTTATTCACAGTCGTAGAAAAAGTTTAAAACATCGAGAACTATACGTTCAAATTAAAATAACTGAAAAATCTTGCTCTAGGATCCTCATTTTCACGTTCAAAGTAACTGAAAAAAATTTATCTCTAACCAAAATAAGTAAACTTATACCAAGCACAAATATACCACATAATACTAATCAAACTAACCTCAATACTCACCAAAACTACCATAAAACTCACACACCCTCATTACAAACTTATTTCCTCGAGAATCACAAATTACATCAATGGATTCTCAAACTTAAACTTTGCTAGAAAAGAAAATAGAAGAGAAAGGTTTTAGAGTTTATACCCTTAAGGAAAGATAATCATTGGTTAAACTCCTCTTAGAACACTTTGATCCTCCTTCTCCTTCTTAATCTTAAGCTAGTATTTGTGTTTAAGGGAGTGGAAGAAAAATTAAAGAGAGAACATAAGAGAGAGAGAGAGATAGGGCCGGTTTTTTGTTTATAGGAAAAGGAGAGAAGAATAAGCTAGTATTTGTGTTTAAGGGAGTGGAAGAAAAATTAAAGAGAGAGCATAAGAGACAGAGATAGGGCTGGTTTTATGTTTATAGGAAAATGAGAGAAGAATGAGCAAATAAGAGGAAAATGTTGCTTACACTAATGATCTAGTATTTATAGCCCTTTGTTTAATCTCCTCTTAGCTTTTAATTAAGCCTTTGTGTCCAACTTAATTAATTAAAATTTTTCTTAAAACACCTTAAGCTTGGCCAGCCAAATGAGAGAAAAGAGTGGGAAAAATGTCATGATTTCTCTTCACCTTCCACCATCAAATCACACCTCATCCAACCAAATTTTAACCTACTCCTTGTACTTTTGTCTCATTTCTTAAGTTTCTCTTGAAACAGATAAAAATTATACTCAATGTAAGGAAGTACTTAGCCGACATGAAGTTCCAATTTCTGATGATTCCTTTTTTACTGCTTATTTATAATTCAATATTAATCTATGATTACTTCGATATCAAATTAAATTCTTACTCGTGTAATATTTCGAACTGTTTCAAATCTTGAAATTAATTCTAGACTGAAAAAATTATAAATTTAACTTTTATGCATTATATTCCGGAAATGACATTGTTACCGACAGTGTCAACTCCTAAGCTCACATTGTATCCTTATACTAAAAGTATTTTTCTCGTGACTTCAACCTAACTGTCCAGAAATTAAGGATTTTTTCTTCTTTTCTTAAATGTCAGAGCATTTTTTGATACGCTGCTAACATCGTGTTGGGCTTGGAGATTCTTGAAATCAAGATTCTCAAACTATATATGCACTGAAAATTCTTCCGCCTTAGATTGCGACGAGAATTTATCGATCAAATATACTTGATTGTAAAACATGAACTTAACATGAAATCTGCTACATAATTTAGGAATACTGATATTAATTTCATAAATCCTTCACTCACAAAATATAGCATAATATTTTCTAAGAAAATCCTTGACTTAAATACATAAATTGTGTTATTTAAATTATGGAATTTTCTTGATCATTACAGATGTAAAGAAATAAGTGCAACATAAATGAAGCCAAATGTGATAGAAATGACAAAAATGCAGCTATGGATTGTAATTAGTGATTTAAACAAACTAGGATTACTAATTTCCCCTCAGTTGCAAGTCTGACAGTAAATGTTATAGCATTATTACCCATGTTAACTGAAACTTAGTTCCCTGCATAAAATTCTTCCGAATTAATTATGTCTAAAAATTCTTCAAACAATTTCTAACATATTCTTATGTGAATCTAGTTCTCAGAATGCAAATTTCAATACCGGTTTCAATGAGTTATGCAAGATGAACAATATATTCCTATATTATTCACAAATCAACAAACTTAAACAAGAATATTAAACTTACATCATCTATGTTAGATCCAACTCAAATTAACCTTCCTAGTATTAATCTAAGTCGCATATCGTATAGTTGATGGCCAGTCAAAAATAGAAATAAACAATAAACACACATGGATGAATAGAAATAAAAGCTCAAGTAAATTCACAAATTAGCATTCATTCTTACAACATTGGTTCCATCAATAATCCTAGCAAGAAATTACTTAACTCATAATTGGAATTACAAGAACCAAATAATCACTATAATTCATTGTTCAACAAAATTACAAATTCAGAGAGAAATTAAATGCAACAGATGAGATCGAAGAGAGATTCAACTGGTTTTGAGCTTTTAGCATTTTTTTCCCTTCTCCTCTTTCTTCAAGCAAGCTTCCACATGATGAAGACTAGAAATCACCTCATCCCCATACTACTCTCCTTTCTCTCTGTATACCCTTTTTTGCTCTCTGCTTTTCTTCTATCTTCGGTCCTTTTTTTTTTCTCTTCTTTAGTTCTTTTTTTTCTTTTCTTCTTTAGTTCTTTTTTCTTCCCTCTTGGCGGCGCTTCTTTTCTTCTGGAGGTCCTCTATTCTTCTTTAGGGCACCAAGCAAAGACATTATTGTGTAAACAAGTGATTGGTATAGGCATCAAATGATATGTGCACAACACTCATCCTCATGTACTTTATTTTATTTCTCTTGAGTCATGCGCCGATGTCATCACTAACTGCCAGCTGTTAAATTTTGCTGCAGCATTTTTCTTCACAATTCCTACAATTCACACCAACGTACCTTAGACACAAATCAGGCCTTTTTTTATTCAATTTTCTTCATAAACACCACAGAAATAACACAAACAAATCTTAATAGAGTGTATCACAAGAACCAAAAGTTAAACAAATAAAATAGAAAAACAAACAACTAAGCCTTTGAATTAGCCAACTATAAGCTTAGAAATGCCTAAAATAACTATAAATCCTAGAGTTATCAATAACAAAGCGACATGAACTGCATCTGTTGACTTCTTAAAGTGTGCCATTTTAGAAAAATGATATACTACAAAGATAGAATCATGACTTCGTTGTGTACGGGGGAGCCCAAGAACGAAATCCATGCTTACATTAGTCCACAGTTGAGTTGGAATGGGTAAGGGCATATAATCTCTCGCCAGCCCATTAACGACCCAATTAATAATCGTGCGGTCCAAACTCATTTATCTCGTGTCGTTTTCGTATCGTGTCTGAAATTGCCAGCCCTAATTCAAATAACCCCTCGCGAGTTTTAAAAGTCGTCTTCTGTTCATCACCGGGACGAATGCGAATTTGATGATGACCACTTTTAAGATCGAGCCTTGTGAAGACAGATGCGCCACACAATTGGTCAAGCAAATCATCAAGACGAGGAATCGGAAAGTGGTACCTGACAGTAATCTTATTGATGGCATGATTGTCGACGCACGTACGCCATGTCCCATCCTTTTTGGGAACAAGTAATGCGGGGACCGCGCAAGGACTTAGGCTCTTTCGCAAGTATCCGTTAGCTAGTAAATCTTCGACTTGTCGACGTAGTTCTTCATGCTCACTAGGGCTCATCCGAGAGTGCGGCTGATTAGGTAAAGTCGCTCCGGGCATGAGGTCAATACGATGTTGGATATCGCAGAGCGGAGGAAGGCCAAGTGGGAGTTCATTAGGAAAAACATCTGAAAATTCGACCAATAATGGTCGGACCCGATTTGGAATAGGAGACGCAGAGGTCTCAGCTGTAGCAATTAAGGCATAAACAATGCTTGATTCATGCATAGCAGCTTAGAATGGCACACGCGTGAGTAAGGTTGTGGGCCGGCTTGACAAGGCCGGTGGATGGGACGGTGGTGGTTTCTCTGTATCTCGACGTGGAACTAGGATAATTTTGGTGTCCTGAAACACAAAACTGTATGTATTTGCTCGACCATCATGGGTGACATTCTGGTCGAATTGCCAAGGTCAGCCAAGTAAAATATGACAAACATCAATTGGCACATCATAGAGCACATTATCAGTATAAAGAGTTCCAATTGAAAGAGAAATTAGAGCTCGACGAGTTACCAAAATTTCGGAACCTAGCTTAAGCCATGCCAGTTTATACGGTTTTGGGTGGTAATCGGTGGGGATCTGCAGGTTGTCAATTACGTCAGAGAGACGACATTCTCACAGCTACCGGAATCAATTATGAAGCAGCACACACGTCCCCCAATTGTGCAAGTGGACTGAAAAAGACTTGTGCAACACCAATCATCCTCTGGTTGTCTAGGAGTCAAACAATATCATCGGATAATCAAAGTCGGTCCAATATCACATGTCTCATAACATTCCAGGTGTTCTGGTTCCCGGTCAAAAATTGGGTCGCCAAGCGGCTCAATCTCTTCGATAGTTCCATCAGCGAACATGCCACGATGATTTGAAGTAGGGCAAGCTCATGACCTACTTCTCCACATGTGAAGCACTTGACGTTGGAAGGAGGGGCACGAGGTGGTGGTGGAGTCGCCGTAGTGTAGGTGCGAGCCGCCGATGTGGTGTTTTGGGGCTGGCTGCGGCCTGGTGTGGTGGAGGGGCGGGCCGGGGTGATGCCATAACTCGAAGGGTGCCGCAAAAACTGGGCTTCGAGCACAAGGGCACGTTGATGTGCCTCTGAAACAGTTTCAGGGTCAAATAAATTGAGCGTGTCTTGAAACTGTTGGCGCAAACCCCTAATGAACCACGACACCAATTGGTGCTCAGTTTCGACAAGACCTGTACGCATGAGAAGAAGAAAAAATTCAGAGGCGTATTCATCAATGGAACGCGTACCTTGTTGGACATTTTGTAGCTGTTGATAGAGCGTGCGATCATAGTTGTAGGGCAAAAACAAGCAACGAGAGTGTTTTTGTAATTTAGTCCATGTCTGAATCTATTCTTTTCCATCACGTGTCCGTGAAATTTTAAGTTGCTGCCACCAAGCTGTGGCTTTTCCACGGAAGCGCGTTGCGATGAGCAAGGCTTGTTTATCCTTCGGCACTTCCTTGAATGCTAAAATCTCGTCCACTGCAGCGATCCAATCCAAGAGTTCGTGAGGTTGCAGCCCTCCAAAAAATTCGGGAATTTCTACCTTAAAAGCCAATTCCCAACGACGATCACCGTGCATGAAGACGGGTGGATTTGGTACTACAGCGGGCACCCTTGGCGCAACGGCAGGTGGTTGAGGTGCTGCAGCGGCTGGGTGGATGTCAGGTATTGGGTTCTGCAAGGGGGCAAAAGGGTTTTCATCTGCCACGTTCCTTTGCGCAAGAGGCGGACGAACGAGGGTTAGAATTTCAGCGAGTTGGGCAGCCATCGTCTCGTATCACTGGTGAAGGAGTGCAACACTATCAGCGAGATCATCACGGCCAGGTTGACGGCGTTTTGGAGGCATGCTGCAATCAAGGGCAAGTTAGGATTTTTTTGGCTCTGATACCAGATGATGTAGCAGATGGTTATAACTTGTTGATTCTTGGAAAGAATGCCG
>NW_010367153.1:126299-171060 GCF_000414095.1 Morus notabilis | reverse complement strand
CCGAGAAATACACAGAGGTATTGAGAGATTCTTAAAAGAGATAAATCCTTGTCCTGATACTGATTGGAAACAGGGGGAAAAAAAAAGAATAATCTTCAGTATTGTGTAACCCTAGTACTTACCATGTTGATGAGGCACTTGTGTGTTGATGCTTGGAAAATAGCATCTACTTTGCAAATGAGGAACGTGTGAGGTACTAGAACCACGTATCAACATCTTAGATGTTCTAGAATTCAAATACACACTCGATGGGTATGCTGATTCCATTTAGAATCATAGTCAGACTCCCGAGTGAAAACCAGCACCATGAGTAGAAAAAATAAAAAGTATGACCAGCTCAAAATATGAAAGTAGAGAAGATTAGAAAAGTCCATTACGAATTTCAAAGTATAATAATAATAATAATAATAATAATAATAATAATAATAATAATAACAATAATAACAACAATATAAATAATATAAGCCTTGCTTCAAATCTACTCTCAAATCTAATACGGTATTCATTTCTGTTACTGTATTGCACGTTCTGTAATCTACCTTTTGGTACCATTAATTTGCTTGCTAGGATGGCAAATAACGACATATCAAAATAACTTTTGAGCAATTTTATCTGGTCGTATCATATGGAACAAAATTCACAACAAATATCAAACAAATCAAAATTCAAAACTAATATCAATCTTCTAGAAATAGTCAAATAATCAACAAAAAATCACAAATAGCTAAACACACAAATTAATAAAAATAGGAATCTTCACCAATATCAACCAAAAAAATCAAAGTAGCAATTTTCAACAATCAAACAAATTCCAAAAACATCAATCAATTATCAAATTCCAAAATAACACGAATTCCATAAACTAATTTCTATTTCACAAATTAAACTTCAAATTAAAATTTCAAAAGCAAAACTTCAATAATCTGTAAACCCAACTTCAACTTCAAACAAAAATGACGAAAACAATTGAAGCTCTTTTCATTCTTATAGTCAACAACCGCAAGCTCGGGTGAAACCTTAACAAAAATCTCCTTTGTCACTATACTTTTTTCTATTTCCCCCTAAATAGATAGACCTGTTTATAATCCCCATTATCCCCCTCCTCAATGTCTCTATCTCATATTCACAACGCAAACCCATTTTGCAAATTTTAACAACCACATATCCCAAACAACCATTATTAACAAATGAGTTAATATTTGTAAAATCTAAAGCAACCTGCTTTGAGATTTGTAAAATCTAATAAATCCTCATCATAGAAGTGAAGGGAAATCAACGATTATAACAGAAATGTAAAAGACTTGGTTTTTCCACCACTAAATCCGAACTTGAAACAAAAATTACAAAAATTACAAACAGAAAACCAACCGTGAAGGAGCTTGGCTTGCAGGTGGCTTGAACGGCTGACGCCATAGGAGAGAATAGTGACAGAAGGAGACAAAGCAAAACAAAATGAATAGATATATAAACAAATCGAAATTTCCAAATAAGATGAAAAGTTAAAGAATTACTGCCGAGTCTAAGAACAAAATGCACAGAAAAAAACAATTTCAAAAATAGACGAACAACGAAATATACCTCTTACACAAAGATTCAGACGAACCAGAGGTTAACTATGCCCTAAACAACTAGTTACGGTTTCTGCTAATATTTCCTCGGTACATCCATTCTATCCTCTCGCCTCGCTCTCGCTAACCTCTTGAAGGAAAGTGAAAGTCAGCTCACTCAGAGCCTCTTGGCGTTCCAAGAAAATGGCGTACCCTGCCCAGGCCCAGCACCATCGCCAGTGTGATTTTTATGCTAGCAAGGGTACGTGCCGAATAAGATTTTTCCTAATATCAATATTTCGTTTCTACGGAGAAAATTATCAATTTTTTGTAATAAGATTTAAGAGATGCAATGTAAATAAATTTAATAGTTTGATTCAATTATAAAAACGAAAATAATTGTTGTAAACACAAGTAAATAAATTCACATTCAGTTATCAAAGGAGAAAATCAATATATGTGAAGGACTGGGACTGAATTTCCCCTTCACTGCAACTTAGGCTATTTATGTTACGACTTTTGCTACAACAATGATGTCAGTTAACCTGAACACGAATTTTACACAAGGATCTCCTGACCTACTTATGATTTCGCCTCTTTACTCATATTTCAACATATTCCTTGAGAAATCTAAACATAGAGGTCAAGTTAAACATAGGTTTCAATTGGGCTATGTAAGACAAGTGTATATTCATATACTACTCACAAATCAACTAGATTTCTTTGTGAAATTTAGCTAAACAACACATTGTTCAATATTGGTCTAATTCCAATCAACTTTCCAACAAACTGAACTCGTAATATTTTGTTTAAGATAACCAGTCAGTAAACAAAAATGAACGATAAAAATTATATTGAACAAACTATATCAACATTAATATAACAAAAGTGATCTTACACAACTTTAATTATAGATCCGGGTACTTTATCATCCCAGCCAAGTTAATTTAGCTCATACTCATTCTGTTAAGTTTAACAAAATAAACAGTCATGATTTGAATACAGAGGAAGAGGAAAGATAAACCAAAATGAGAAGAACAACAGTAAAGACTAGGTGAAGCTTGGTGGTCTCCTCCCGTGTCTTCACTCCTTGAGATTTCTAGCCAAATTCGTCTCCTCCGTACTTGTTTTCCTTTCTTTCTCTCTCATTTTTCTTTTTACTCTCTGCTGCTTGTTTCTTTTACTCGGGTGCTCTCTGGTTTCTATTTTCTCCTCTTGCTTCCTTAATTGCTTCCTACGGCGCCCCTCTCTCTTTTTGTGAGTTTCCAAGTGCATTCCTCTTTAGGGCAACCAAGGATGCTGAGGTGGCACATACTCATATGTTGGGTCTAGCTGACTAAGCACCAAATCCGTCTTATGCGCTCTTTGTCCTAATTCTCGTGCAAAGTTATGCGCTGACGTCATCCACTAACTGCATGCTGTCACATTTTTGTTATAGCAAATGCTGCAGCATTTATCATCACAAAACCTACAAATCAGAAACGACACCCTTTTGGACACAAGTTAGCAATTTTCTTCCAAATTAGCACAGAAACCGCACACAAATGACTCTCTGTAGAGTGCACCACATGAACCAAAAGTTGAGTAAATAAAGCAAAAAATTAACAACTAAACCTTTGGATGAGCCAACTATAAGCCTAGAAATGCCTAAAATAACTCTAATTCCTAGAGTTATTAGCCAACCCGTTTGTCGATCTACTAGGCCGACATTGCAATCTAGGGCCCATCAGAGGGGAAATTCGGCCCCGCTCTCACATTCCCAAATTTACTCACCTCAAAATAGTTAGAGCCATTTTGTTTCAAGGGTTTGAACCTACAACATTTTTTTTAATAAAAAATTTGAATTTCTATTCAAATCTGTTTATAATTTTGCTTCTACTTTTAGACAATAAAAGAAGAAAAGTATAAACTAAGACTTTTTAATTGCTATTTTGATAGTACACGTAAAAAAAAAAGAATTTAATTTTAGAAAACTTTTTGAATTTATTTGGTTAAATAAATCAAAAGCCCTTATTGTTATGAAAAATAGAGGTTAATCTCATAAATAATTCCCGATTTTCGCTCCCAATCCCACTGTATTTTCCTTCCTTGATCTATCAGCTTGTTTTATTTTAAGTCATTTTCCTCAGTTGGGTGTTAAAAACATTTACTACTTGGTTAGCATAGTTTTATTTTACACTTTTTTGTGTTAGACTCACGTGCATATTTTGTGTTCTATCAATAAATTATTATTCTCTGTAAGCATCATGTACATACTGTCCTGTTTTTAACGAAAATGATTAAAACTAAAACAAGCTAATAGATCAATGATGGAATTTGAGATATTTTGAAAGTCATGGACTAAAGTGAGTGACATATAAGTCAGAGCCCTTCTGTGTAATTAATCTAAAAAGTAAATGTAGGATAAGAATATAGATGTATTTTCAATTTCTTATTATAAATTTTTTTGATAAGCTCTTTAAGCATTAAACAGTTAACTTATTCCAAAAGAACTTGTAAAATGTCAAAAGCTCTTTGAGTGTATCCGCTAAATAGATTTAAAAGTAACTTTTAGATTAAATTAAGTTAAAATATATACATATATTTATTTTTTGCGCCATTCTAAATAGGCCCTAGATATTTTTTTATGTAGTAGACTTTTATAGTGCCAGAAAGACAATTCTAAGCAATGTTTTGAGAATACGACAACTTGCACATTTTATGTTAAAACTCATGAATTTTGACAGTTAGTTATATATATAAGTTATGATAAACTTTGTGAATTTCAAGTAGAACACGACAACTTGCACATTTGGAGAATATACTTACAAATTTTGAACATTAAAGTTGTAAAAATTACGAAAAACGAAAAACTTATGAATCAACATTAGTGCCATAAAAACAGGACCCTTTTAATATGCTATTTTAGTGGAACTATTTCTCTATCATTTCTATAGGGAGTGGAATTGGACCAGAACATCTTTTCGTAAGCACAAATAGACTGAGGGAAATAAAGAAAATAATTTTATTATGTTGATGTGAAGATTCACATCATTTTAGATTCTATTTGAATCTTGTCCGAAAACTAAGAGCGCACACACACCAAACAAAATTTCTGTCAACTCCAATCCATATGATAAAGATAAACCATTTGTTATCTGGGCTGCTTTCCTTGTGTTTGTTGTGGAGGTGGAAGAGTGTACAAGGATTTCAGCTGCCTACTTATGATCTTACTGTTGTGAATAGCCATTTGAAGTTCCAAGTCATCAGACCACCACTGCTCCAATCCATGAGCCTCTAGAAACTTCTGGTTTCCCTTTGACATCACAAACAGCTTAGCCGTCATTTGCCCATTATTTCTCGGTCCCACATTCTCTTTATCACCACTATTGTTGTTTTCTTCTGTTCCATCAGAGTCAGTATAAGAGCAACAAATATAGTCACTTTTATTTACATACAAATGAGGCACCCATTCCCCCAAAGCCACACCAGAGTTCTTCAAACCATATAAACTTGGCATCCAATTCTTCAATCCCACTCCATACGAAGAAGAAGAATTAGTAGTAATATTTTCATCACTACTCTTATCTCCTCTTTCTTCCTCAGTTTCACTACTTGAAGAAGAAGGAAGCATGGATTTGAGTCTCTTCCAAACAAAACCAGTCTTTTCTCCAATGTTTCTTAAGCTCATAGCCAGTGAAACAGAAGGTGGATTGAACAAATGTGTGTCAACATAAATCCCTTCTTTGGCCAAAGCTTTTCCCACTTGGAGAGCAAAACCAGCCCCTAGAGAATGCCCTGCAACACACACATTGCTGCTTCCATACTTTTCCGCCACTGATTTCAATGCCTCCAAGGCCACTTTGAATCTCACTGATCCCTTCAAGCTTTCCCAAGCAAAGAACCGGAGATCGTCCTCAACGTCCCTCCAAATCGTTAGGCTTTTGAGCAGTGTTCCTCTAAGGGCCAACACAGCTCTTGGTGCACCACTTGGCCTGATTAGTACTAAGTCAGCTAGAGCTGCGGATCGGTCCCATTCTAGTATTGCCCCAAAAATGGACCTGTCTCTTTCGTCGATCAAGGTCTGGGATAACTTGTACTTGAAGGGCATCCACCATTTTGGAGCAAGAGCATTTTCTTCACTTTTGTTCTCTTGTCTGTCAAGTTCAAGCAAGTATACTGCCTGTATGAAACAAGCAATTACTGTCCTTTTGTAGTTACCATCTTTCCTGTGATGATAAGTTGAAGATATTCAGTTATTGGATGATTTTTAAAAAAAAAAAATGTTTTCCCTAAACTATATTGAAACCCCTGAAATATTCCATTGTCAATATTGTTTTGACTAGATAATAATATTCCTTTCCAAACTAGGCACTAATCTAAGAACTCTAACATCAAGAAATAATGCCAGCATTTGATTTGACTATAGTCCGATAAAGTATTATTATACTGTAATAAATTATGCTAAACAAAGCAAGAAAACAAATAGAATCTGTAGTAAAGTACATTCATCGGATATCAAATGGAGAATTACCAAAAATATACCCCGAAGAAAAACGAGATAATATAGGACCAACCAAAAAAAAAAAAAAAAGAACGACAAATAAAGTTCTACGAAATTGTAAAAAATAAATTGCAAGTGCTAATATATGATCAATTTAGTATTACCATTTACTAATATCAACTTTTTTTTCTGTTTTATTGCTGATTTCTACTATTATCTCCAGTCAAAAGTAAAATTACAAGTTCGTCATTTCGATAACATAATCCAAGAGCTTTTCACAAACTATCAATTTTGTAACATATCAATTCTAGAAACCGCTATGATTATTCGGTTTTCACAAATTTCCAGAAATTCTTCCAACTTGAAAATGAAATCAAACACATTTGTATATGTGTGTGTATATATTCATGCATATAAGATGAAAGAAATGAGATGGGCACTGACCAACTTGAATTGATAAGGTCTCTCCAATTGGGAGAAGAAACGTTTCGAGGTCCAGAAACGTAAAACGCATATGGGTGAGCCTGATTTTCTCCTCCTTCTACCTCTTTCACTATGTTCTCCTCGGCTCCACGCTTCGCCATTAACGAAGTCACGCAAAAATCTCCTTCACCTCTTCTTCTTTTTCCTCTTTCTCTCTTGGGTTTCTTAGCATGTTAGAGAGAGAGAGAGAGAAGGAGAGAAGATAACTATTCCTTTATGGGAAGGTTTTTGGCTTTTCACTTTGTTGTGTGAATGCTTTTAGTTGGTATCCGATTCGAAGGAGGCTTTGTTGAGGAAATTAATTTCCTTCTTAAAAAAGAAAGAAAGAAAGAAATAAATAAATAAATAATGATTTGAAAACGCCTGGTATTTCTTTCATGTTGTCGGGCTTACAACCGAAATGACCATAATATCCTTATTCTTGAATGTTGTGATTATTTTTTGTTTAATTATTCTCCCGTTCATAGAATTTTATCTAGATAATTTTTTGTGTTCACCATTGAGTGGAAAATGTTACTTTTGCATTTTAATTTAAGAAACACCACTTGTTTCAAATTAAATTAACTCTTTTAAATCATCATTTAAAATCCAAAAAGAAAAGAAACGAAAGCACGATTAAGAAAATCTATAATTAAAAAGGCAAGAAACTTAAAGGGTATTTTAGTCTTAATGACGTGATGCCTTGTGTGGCACAGTGGCAGATTAGCTAGGCATTGGATTTACAAGTTGGATTCAGCTGGTTGGTCAACAGAGTAAAAGAGAAACTAATATGGTGTATTGCATTCCATTATGTGAGAGTATTCATCCAGTGCTTTGCGGACAGATCTTCTCATTTTTCTAATCTGAAAGAAGATATGCATCGAACGGCTCGTTATCACAAACAAGGAAAATTTGCATTAACACACGGTCATGTCAAAATCATAGTGACACCCATGTACTCAAACAAATTGTCTTTTTAGTTCAATTTTACTATTAGTTAATCCTACAAATTAAAGGGTATATTAGTAATTGAAAGGTTTTACCTGTAGACTTTATTAATCAGCCTGCTTAGTAAATAAGTTCTAACTAAAAAGTTTACCCGTTCACTTCGTTAATTCGAGTTTTTAATTCGAGTTGAGATGTGACTTTATGTAAGAGCTTTTTACTGTAGTAAAAAAGTTAGATGTGATTATTTCTGAGAGCTTTTTACTGTAGCAAAACTCGAATTCTAAACTCGAATCGACGAAATGAACGGGGCCGATCGTTCACTTTGTGGATTCGAGTTAAGATGTGACATTTTCTGATAACTTTTCACTGTAGTAGAAAAAAGTTAAATGTGATATTTTTTAAGAATTTTTTACTGTAAAAACTTAAAACTGAAAACTCGAATCGGTGAAATGAATAAGGCATTTATTAATCAGCCCGCTTAGTAAATAAGTTCGAACCAAAAAGTTTAAATAAATCAATGTTTAACAAGTATTTTTAAAGCTTAGTTTAAACCAACAATTTGGCGTTTAAAACTAAAAATTACCTTCTAGATCCAACTAAGCCAATATGAATTTTGACATACCGCTCACGCATTCCCCCACTATCTAACATCTCCTTCCTATGAGTACCACCAAAGGCCAAAGAACCTGCATCAACATCAAAGGAGCTAGTTAGAGAGAAATAGTTTCTTTGGAAGTCAAGAGGTTCATAGAATAAGTATACGTGCATATTCGTTTGATGATTCACCACCTACCATTCAACTTTTGAAATACAGTTTTCAGGTGATGCTTTCTAGTCGACTTAGACTGATATGCAAGGCCAATTCGAGAGCAGCGCTGAGCCGTTCGATGCTTCCACGTGGCAGTGGGGTCCGGTGCACGAGAATTTCTTTGAAGTTGGCACGTGTCCAGGGGCATGTGTCTCGGGAGAGGACGGGTTCTTGTACATGTGTCGCGCGGGTGAACTGGCAGCATTTAAGGATGCCACGTGGAAAGTGGTGGCTAGTTTGCCCAATGAGGTGAACGAGATCACGTATGTGGTGACATGGCAGGGAAAGCTATTGGTGATTGATACACCGAGGTTCGGTGAGCCCCACACGGCCTACGTGTTAGACACGAAGCCGTACACGTGGACAAAAATGGCAATACCAAAGGCGTTGCTTAGAGCTCTAAAGTGTAAATTTTTATTATGTATTGTTCTTTTAAATAATGTTTTACTAAGTTCAAGTTTGAGGGAGTGTACTGTGTACATATGAGGAATTGTATTAATGTACATATTTTAAATTGCTTGTGCGAGTTTACTCTACACCGCTTTATTAGGTACGTTCCTTTTTTAATCAATATGACATCTCAATTACATTAATGGTCTCCCACTTAAATTAAATGATGGGGAACTCTTTCTAATCAATGCTCTCTCACTTACATTAAATTGGATAGTACACATAATAGGACCAAATTTTGAGGTCCCAAATCACATTTACACATTACATTATATTATCCAGTCCACAAAATACAATGTTATGTATTTCGTAAATGATAAAGAAAAAAAAAGATTTCCAGAAAAAATAAGCAAAAGTAAATACAAACACTCATACATATAACAAACACACATATAAAAGTATGTATGGCACTCAGTAAGATAAAATATGAATGATGCAAATTAAGTAGGAGGCAAGGATGGCAGTCTAGACACAATCAAAGGAAGAGAGAGAGTTGGGGGAGAGTCTTGGTCCCACATAGAAATTCCATCCAAGGACACAAATCTTGAACTGAACACATTCCTAACAATTTCATCATCCCACAGCAGCTTATCCCACCAATCCCTCTGTCCTCTAATTTCCGTCAAACTTTCCTTTGCACTAGTGTTGGAATCAAATGGAAGCTTCTCTAGACTTGGGCAATTCAACACTTCAATCTCCTTCAGTAAAGGCAAGGCCAGGGCTTGCAGGCTTATGTTCTTTAGCCTCGGAAGGCCTTGCAAATGAATCGTTGTGAGACACGAGAATGCATTCCGATTTTCATGTCTAATTTCCTCCCCGGAACCATCACTCAGAACTTCTCTAATTGATAAGCAGTCGATGACTTGGAGAGTTTGAAGTCGTTGAGCGTAAATGAGCCAATTCATTTCCAACATTTCACACTGAACGACCACAAGAACGCGAAGGTTTCGCATTTGTTCAAGCCCTGTGATTCTTGAGGTGCTGGGAATGTGCCTGTTGGGTAGAGAACCTTGCATCGTTTTCTGTTCCACATCGATTCGAAGAGGATTGGCATTCCATATCTCAAGAGTTTCCATATACTCCAATCTGCTGAGAGATGAAGTTGATATGTTGAATGAAGTGAAACACCACACAATTGTGAGATTTCTGATGCACCAATGTAACTTACTACTGTTTAGTAGTTTTTGAACAGAGAGGGAATTAAATATGGTAATACATATATCCTCAATGAGTCCCAAGAACTCCAACTCTTCCAACAAGGCCCTTTCATCATATTGTGGGCAGGAGTTCATATGACTAGGGCTTTGTAATCTACTAAACACTTGCAAAGATGGAAGACTTGACATAACTTCCCTTGGGATATCAATTAGACTATAAGTATCATTTAGTAATAAACACTTCAATTTTTTGAGATTCTTAATCTCAACAGGCAATGCCCTTAAAGCTGTTCCAGACAAATTGAGATATTGCAGGTTTCTTAAGTTACCAATTCCCTTAGGCAACGAGGTTAGACTTTCATTACCTGAGAAGTCCAGTACTGCCAAGGCATGCATGGATTCAAACAATTCACTTGGAAATGTCCCCATAAAGGTACCGGTAACTAGCAATGTAACAACCTTGGGACAAAGCATCACACCATCCAGATTCCTAATATCTTGACCCCACAAGGATATCCTTTCTGCTTCCTTCCATTTTACAAACTTGTTTGCCCCTGCGGGCCTTACACTCTCTTTAACAAGATATTTGTTCTTCTTTTGGCCGCGCTCACAAGCTAACCACAATGCCATGTCACGGATCACATCATGCATCTTCACAAATTCTTCTGATTCGCCACTTTCCAATAAGCATACCAGCTTCAAGGACCAAATAACTTCTTCTCCTTGTTTACGTGCATCATGTATGTCATCGAACTCATCTAAGAACCCCTCTCCTATCCAAAGATCAATAAGCCGAGTCTTTCTAATGCTAGAGCCCTTGGGGAACAAGGAGCAATATAGGAAGCAAGACTGAGTAGTCGCATTAGGCAGGCTATCATAGCTGAACTCAAGAAGATGATAAACACAATCCACAATACCTGAAAAGTTTGAGGGGTAGCTCCTCAATAACTCGATTGCACGTTCCCAATCCTCGAGTTTCTTCCTACTAGCCATGGAACGCCCAACGGTGATAAGAGCAAGTGGCAAACCTTTGCACTCTTCAGCAACAGCTTTAGCAAGGTGTGGTATAGTTGGATGAGAACTTAGAGCTTCTTCTCCGACCTTTTCCAAGAATAAATCCAAGGCCTTCTCTTGTTCCAAGCACTCTACACGAATGCACTTATCAGCCTCCATTTGGCCACACACCTCCTTGGAACGGGTTGTGAATATTACTTTGGAACCATTATGAATATCTGGAATAGGAACCCCGACTTTCAAGAGATCAAACTGCTTCCAGACGTCGTCTAGTAACAACACAAACTTTTTCCCTCGTAAAGTCCTGTATATCGTAATGGATCTTTCTTCTACTCGATTGGATTTCCACTCATCATCTGGGATTTGTAATCTGTCTTGAATAGCATCCTGAATTTTTGATATACTTGCTTCTTTGGATGCCACAACCCAGATGACTACGTCAAAGTCGTTTCTCGTACCAAAAAACTCATTGTTGATCCTCTTCAAAAGCGTTGTTTTTCCAACACCGCCCATGCCATACAAGCCAATGATTCCCACATTCTCGCTCCGAATGCATCTCCAAACCTCAAGCAAGGTCAAGTCCAAGCCCAGGGTTTTTTCCACGGGCATCTCACCCACAAAATTATGCTGCAACTTGTGAGCCACAGTTTCAAATTGTCCTTTTCCCACAAGTTTTCTTACAGCATCTAGCTTTTTAGCCACTCCCTTGCCAAGCGCGTAACTAGACCAATAGTTCTTGGGACAACTTCCAAGACACTTGTTCTGGATTTCTTCATTACCCTTTTGCAGAATTTGATTCACTCCTTCTTCCATGGCTTCCACACTTTCCAACCAGCCCTTCACTTGGTTGGTACACTGAAAGTCTTGTTCCACAGCAAAGTCAACCCTTCTCTTTACATCTTGGCTTATGTTTTTGAGCTCGTTCATGGCGTTACTTAAAGAGGCAACATTCTCTTCAAGATGATGAACATAAGATATACGCTTGCCCGAGCAATCCCACAAGCGAATTACAACGTCCAAAATTGGACTCACGCAATCCATGGCTCTTGTCAGAGCCTTTTGATCAAAACTGAACAACAATGAGCAAAGGAAGAAACACTAGTTAAACAGTTGCAAAAAAAAAAAAAAAAAAAACACAAAGAATAGATGGTTTTGTGCATGTGTGTGATCCTGCTCAAAGAAGAAGAATGAAAGAATAGATGGTTTTGTGCATGTGTGTGATCCTGCTGCGAATAACTAATGTAAAACCGTTCTGAACTTGCCATATTAGCTGAGTTTCAGTGACAGGTGATCAATAAACTGTGGGGGGAAAGCGCAAAATTTTGGAGAGCACCAGAAATTTTGCTCCACTAGACAGTGAACCAAAAACAAAAAAAAAAAGGAAGCCTTTTTCAGCAGCAGATATAAAAGGATGACCAGTAGCAAAGACTGACTGACCTAAGAAAAGCCTTCCAAGGAATCCCTCTTTACTTCAGTAGCCGTATGCACATAGCTTCAGAGCAGGGATCGCTTTCTCAATGGTCCTTAAGTTAGAAAATGATTAAGTGGAAATTAGCATTGGCTTAAACTTCAAGTTCACGGGCAATTGTTGATATTTTGACGAATGGGATGGATTTCTCATCTCAAGCGTTTTAGCCTCAGAAAGGTCAAAAAGCGTATCTAACCCAAGAGATTTGATGGGGTCTTGTTGATCGTAAAGAAATTTTGATAAGGTGCATAGCACGTGTCACAGAAAGAATTGATGGGTATTGCCTAGGTAAATTTCAACTATCATTTGAATTGATTTCTATGTATTAAAAAAAAGACCTCCGGTAGGCTAGCACACCTATACAACTAATTTATAATAGTTAAATCTGTTAAGGAATAGCGTCTTAAAAAAATAAAATATAATAGAATATTTATTATTTATTTAATAAAAGAATTTATTTATTATTTTATGTGTATATATTAATAAATATTTTAAAAATATTAATGAAAATTTTATAATTATTTATGTGATCTTAAATATTATATACAAGTATTATATGTAAGAGGATAATATTTAAAAATAATAATCAAAACGATGTTTGTAATGAATTTAATTAAAGTTTGAAATTTTTAATTAAAACATTACTAATACATGTCATTCTCATTTAGAATGGAACGGTGTTATCCGCACTGTTAATATGACGAGATATTGAATAAGTATATTACGCATAATGAGATTATGACACAGACACTATGAAATTCTGGTAATTTCTGTTAAGTATAGAAATTCTAATTGAATCTAGTGATGATCATATATAGAATGATCTTCATTCTGAGTTATTAGTAGACTTCTAGTTATGGATTTGTGTCTTTTGATTTATTCGGTACGGATTCCGATGTCCTAAATCATATTCCTTGTATTTTGGAGGCATGATGAAGTGAGTAGCCGAAAATTTTATTATACGAGATGAAATTCATTCATTCTTGAAAAAAAGTAGATAAATAATTCTCTTGAGGGTTGATTCGGTACTTAGACCAGTAGGAGCTCCAATTCATGAATTTGTTTTATGAATCACTGTCCATTAAAGAATCAATGATACTCAAGGATAAAGATGTAATTAGAGAGGTTAACGGATTTCACCTAACTCTAATTATGAATAATTTATGGAGAATTGATATATGTAATAACTATATCAAATGGACACTTCAAGGTTTATATGTAATTTATGTCTATAATTACTAGAGTGCAATTCCAAGTTCATAGCGGAGTAACTTTTAAAATTAATAAAATTAATTAGTTAATTAAAGAGTGTTTGGAAAGGAAATTTTTTTTCCCAAATTTCACGTTGTGCATGTGTTGGTATTCGTGAAAAAACTTGAGTGTTTACTTGTTAATCCCGTTTTGTTTCACATACCTCTTCGTAGATTCAAGGAATTGACGAGAAAAATTCGGATGTTCTAAACTAACTTAGAGCAAGGAACATTCGTGGTCAAAAAACTCAAGTTATGAACCTAATCGTTCGCTAAGTGAATAAATAAATTAGTGCATAAATTAATGTCATTTATAGAGTATCTTAACGTTTTATAAAAATTATCGTTATACACAATCTGCTACTTACACACTTCCGCATTTGAAATTGTTTCGGAAACTAACAGAATCTGATCAAGATCACATCAAATTAAAAAAATATATACAAAACAGACAATTTCTGATATAAATATGATGGCTAAAAAATAAAAAATTATCATTAATTTATTTTTTTCAGTCTTACTAGAGAAACTCCAAAAAAGAACAGGAAAAAAAAGTGATTTCATTTCCTAAAGAAAATTAAACACAGTTATCAACCATTATCAAATTAAGGAGCAAATTGGTTTTCGATATTCACAGCACCCTGAGATTCCGAAGCAATGAAAGAATTGAAAATGGCACGGTGGAAATGTACGTGTCATATAGGTCTCACTTGACGAGAACGTCTACAAACTTCTTATACAAGTGCCCCTTTAAGTACATCCTCTCCACCTTCTCTCTTCCTTTCATCCCCATTTCCTTCCTTGTCACAGGATTTTTAAGCAAAAACTCGAGATTTCCGACGAGAACAGGAGCTCCTGGACTACCAGTGGGATGAAGAAGACCCATCACATTGTGCTCAACGATCTCCTTTGTGCCCCCAGCATCTGTTCCAAGTACCTGATTTCAGTAAAATGAAATCAGTGTAAATTTCTCTGAAATTTAATTGCTTGCTCTCAAGTTATCCATTTGACTTATTTGATAAGTTGTCTAATTTGAAATTCAAATCGACTTAAGTTTGACAGCAGGATAAATGCAAAATTTTACCATATTCTTTACCTGCAGTATGCGCCTACCACAAGGAGGAATCTCATTGTGGTGGCCGGCCAATATGAGGATAAGGGAGAAAGATTTTATTTCAAAATAAAATTAGAAGTATGAGACAATTATTAAGTTTTATCTTAGAGATAAAGTTTATACTCATGGGAGTCTAACTACTACTCGATGAATGAGAAATTGCAGAAAATTTGAGAACACAATTTTTACTCTCATAAGCACATAGTGGCCAATTCAAGAATTGTTGTTATACACAATCCGCTACTTACACAATTCTGCATTTAAAATCGTTTCGAAAACCAACGAAATCTAGTTAAGATCACATCAAAGTAAAAAAAATATACAGAAAAGACAGTTTTTAATACAGATCTGACGGCTGAGAAGTAGAAAATTATCAATAATTTATTTTTTCCAATCTTATCAGAGAAACTCCAAAAAAAAAAAGGAAAAAAAGTGATTTCACTTCCTAAAGAAAATTAAACACAGTTATCAATCATCATTATCAAATTGAGGAGCAAATTGGTTTTCAATATTCACAGCACCCCTGAGATTACATGTCATTTAGGTCTCATGCACTTGACGAGAACGTCTACAAACTTCTTATACAAGTGCCTCTTTAAGTACATCCTCTCCACCTTCTCTCTTCCTTTCATCCCCATTTCCTTCCTTGTCACAGGATTTTTAAGCAAAAACTCGAGATTTCCGGCGAGAACAGGAGCTGTCACATTGTGCTCAACGATCTCCTTTGTGCCCCCAGCATCTGTTCCAAGTACCTGTTTTCAGTAAAATGAAATCAGAGAAGAACTTGTCAAGAATTGTTGTATTGAGAATTTGTGAAAGCATAGAAGAATGAAGATATTAGATGTATAATTCTTTCAGTTGACTGTCGCTCAAATTTCGCGGAACAAGAACTAGTACTTGTTTCATTTTCAGCAGACTTTAACTACCAAGGAAGAAAATAAAGAAAAATTTCATACCGGTAGACTGAATGCCATGGCTTCAAGGGGGAACCCTTGAAAGCTTGTTTACCTGGGAGTTGATGACATAGACATCTGTGGCCGCGTAAAGTGCAGCTACGCCTGTACTCGCTGGAGTCCACAACACTGACTTTGACGTGTTTGGGTGTTGAGATAAATAGTTTAGGAGTTCTTTGACGTAAACCACCTTATTGCTCTTAGATCCAACTGAGCCAATGAGAATTTTAACAGACCGCTAACGCATTCCCCCACTATCTAACATCTCCTTCCTATGAGTACCACCAAAGGCGAAAGAACCTGCATCAACATCAAAGGAGCTAGATAGAGAGAAATAGTTTCTCTGGAAGTCAAGAGGTTCATAGAATAAGTATACGTGGATATTCGTTTGATGATTCACCACCTACCATTCAACTTTTGAAATACAGTTTTCAGGCGATGCTTTCTAGTCGACTTAGACTGGTGATGCTTTATATCCACGGGATTTTTTATATTAGATTTTTCTTCGAAAGCTTCTTTTTCAATCATCAAGCGTCCCGATCCAAGAAGCAAGTGCTGGCCCTTTCCAGGGTTTATACTACTCAGCGATATCACAAGCATATCATTATCTTTAGAGCCCATCTCCTTTCTGGCTGAATCTCTCAACAACTGCCTTTTCTCTATCATCTTGTCTGTAGTGAAAGATGGAAATGCCCGCTACAAAAGCCATTTCATCATTAATGGACAACGGGACGAGTACAGGTTGAGATCTAAGATAAATCTTTTCTTCTTCAGCCCAAGCTATCCATTGTTTCCACTGTAACTCCGAGATAAAAGCCAGCATTTTCACTCGATTAAGAACAACCTTTGCACGATCAAAGTATTCTCACCGGTTTTCCGTAATCCACCAAGCAACTTGACTCGCACCAGCAGGAAAATGTTCGATAAATTGATCTGAAACCACATATTACTTGTTAAGGTAATTTATATGCAAGTTCTATAAAAGCATCAGTAGAAGAAGACAGTGAAAAACACACACGACTATCAAAGAACAGATGCAACACTACTAATATACTAATCTCAGGAGGAGGGAAATAAATATGCCAGAGGAGGGTAACCATAGAATAATACATTACACTTCGCAGCATAAGAGAAAAAAGATGCAAAAAATGTAATGCAACAACTAGCAGCTCGTACTGGCTTCAAAAATAAGATTGAAGACCTTGCTTTCTGAGGATAACAATAGACCACAAGTTCACATATATCATTATAAGAAAGATAAACTCGATCCAATTTGCAATGCATAAAAAAGTCATCAAACTTGAATTAATCTTGAAGTTCGAATGGACTTATAAAACTGAAGTTTTCATACTTCCATAATGAATATTGAAAAGTTTTCACTTCAAAGAACCTGAAGGAAAAAACAAAAGTGAAAACTCTCAAGTACGCATGTGTAAGACGCAATGTTGGATACACAAAAATCAAAAGTAACTTCTCTACACTCAGCACGTTATAAATCATAAAATTTTCTGTACAAAGAATGAAATCCCATACTGGCATGATTCAAGATTAAGATGATGCATCCTGCACAGCAAACACTAAATTCAATCATTTTAAATGATAAAAAACGACATTTATAAATTGTGGTCAATTGATTCTCACCGATCCATGATGCATAGACGGCTGATCCAGCAATCACCAGGTCAGCCGTCATAGCAGTTTTGAAACTGAGATTTGCTTTGTCCTCGAGCACCTTGATTCTTCTCCGAGCAAGCTCTAACATTAACCCACCCTTTTTGCTAAGAGCTACAGTAGAAACAGTTGCACCACAGCTGAAAAGCTCTGTTGCCAACTCCATCATTGAAAGTGGAGCCCCAGTCATTGAAAGTTCATGGAATATTAACACAAATCTTCGGGACCAGACAATGCGTGCAAAGTCCCCCTTCCTATTGCAAGTTCCAGAACCCTTCTCTAGACTCCATTCAAAGATTCTATCTTCTAAAGAACCAAATGCTCCAACCAGCATTCCATAAGAAGCATTGTCTTGGGAATATCCGGTTCCTGCTCCTCTACTTCAACATTTTTAACCTCCATTGTCGTCTTCTGTTTACCATGCACTTTACTACGTAAACTACGGTTTGGTCTTTTAGTTTTCTTTTTCTTTGAATTTAACTTTCGATGTGATGAAATTCCATCATTTCGTCCGGCCAAAACCACATCCATCCTCTTACCATCACTAACCTGATTTTCACCTGTCCCATTCTTAATAGCCAAAGAAATGTTAGTGGCAATCAAATCCTGTCGTAGATTATGTTCGGTTTCTGAGTTCTAATTCTTTGGTTTTATCCCGAGGCCCATGACGCTATCATTGTCATTGTCATGAGCCCACCTAGACTGAACAAAAAATCCAAGATACGCCCAAAGAGTAATCAATAACAACCAAAACAGTAACCGATTACTACGAAACCACAATATACCACGTGCACTACCCCTACCTTCTCTTCGAGGGGTTCTGCTAGACTGCGATCTTCAAAAGGACGGAGAGTTCCTTGGAGTCGATCTTCTCAACAATGTCGACTTAAAACTACCGCCTACCCTCAATGACTTAAGCTCCAGTATTTTGCTATCTTCTTCCATTTCTCAAACTATATTATATTGCCTTGTTTCAGTTGTATTCACGGCAGAGGAAAGAGAAACTCTTTCCACTGGTTATTCGCCAACAGTTGGGCAAGTTCCAATTCTACATGGAATAAGAAAAATCATTCCCCTTTTTTTATCCTATGGAACCAAGAGAACACGAGCAAAAACAATGAATATGTTTCTTTTTTTTTTTCTAACTGTAGAAGGCAGCTAAAGAATGAGGGCAAATGTAAGTGACTGAGGTTTATAGGCACAAAAATTAAAGGAATTTTCTTTCTCTCAACTCCTGCGATCTTTATTGAAGATCTGAAAAAGCTCAACAGTTGAAAAATTTTTCCCCCAGCTTTCTTGCATTGTACAAACAAGAAAGCAAAACTAACAAACCAAAGAGCCAAACAATCAAGAAAACAAGTCCTTTTACACTTGAGTCAAATTTAGTCCTCAGTAATAACCAAGAAAATTGAAAACTATAAAAAAATCTAGTCTAAGAAAGTAAGAAAAACAAAAATATAGTTCTCACCCATTGGCTTAAAAGAAATAAATAAGGGCCCGTTTAGTTCGTTGATTCGGGTTTCTAATTCGAGTTGAGATGTGACTTTTTGTGAGTTTTTTACTGTAACAAAAAAGTCAGATGTTACTGTTTCTAAGAGTTTTTTACTGTAGCAAAACTCGATTTCTAAACTTGAATCACTGAAATAAACGGGGCCTAAATAAATGTGTGCAAAGAAAGGACTTTAGCGAAGTTAAAAGTTCAAATTTCGTAAACAGTTCCTAAATTTCTTCAGAACTCTATCTAAGAGAGACATAGTGAGAGAGTTGATAGATTGGTTGTTTAGTACATTCTCGGAAACCTTTTCTAATAGCAATAGGGAGGTCTAGGTCATCTGTTGGTTCAGTGGATGTTTCAACTTATTGTGTGTGTAAAGGTGGATTAGATCTTTCCGTGATTTCATTCCCAGAGTCTAAGTTGGATTCTTGGACCTGTGTCAGTTCTGGAGCAGCCTTTCTCCTTGAATACACTTGAGAGAACTATTGAATTCGGAAGTCAAAGTTAGGGAAAGTTAGTTTAGGAAAGTATTTTAGGAATAAAATGAGAGATCGGTTGTGATCTTTTCTCATAATTTTGTTTCCTGATTTTTAGGAGAGAATCAAGCTAGTTAGTTATTTCCTTATTAGTCATTTGTGTATATATATGCTATTGTAGGGTTACGGAAATATTAATAAAAGAAGAAATTCTTCATGGTATCAGAGCCAGTTTTCTGAACCCTAATCCCTTCCGGCCATCTCTCACTTCGGCCATCACTCATTCTGGCCATCTCTCTCTGGCCATCTCTTATTCCGGCCACCTCTCGCCAAGTTTTCTGGCCACTTCTTCGTTGTTCTCAGGCCAATTATCTCCGGTCTTCTCTTATATATTTCCAGCAACCATATTTAGTCTTTCCTCTCATCTTTTCCGCAATATTTGAGACATGAAAAAATACGGAATGGCATCATCACAAACATCCAGTGTCACGGCCCCAGAATCAGGAGGCAGATCAGAGATTCCAAACCTTGGTGGCATCGTATCTTCTCCTATTCTCATCACAGGACACAAATTAAATGGCCATAATTACTTACAGTGGTCGCAATCTGTGTTGCTGTTCATCTGTGGCAAGGGAAAAGATGAATATCTCACAGGAGAAGCAGCCATGCCAGAGACTACAGATTTGGGTTTCAAGAAGTGGAAGATAGAAAATAGTATGATCATGTCATGGCTTATCAATTCCATGAACAATGACATAGGTGAAAATTTCTTGCTGTTTGGAACTGCAAAAGAAATATGGGATGCAGCCAAAGAAACTTACTCCAGTTCTGAAAATACTTTAGAACTATTTCAGGTAGAATCAGCCCTTCATGAGTTCCGCCAAGGAGAGCAGTCTGTCACTCAGTATTACAACACACTCATACGGTATTGGCAGCAACTTGACTTATTCGAGACTCACTCATGGAAATGTCCAGACGACGTAGCAACGTACAGGCAGGTTGTGGAAAAAAAAAGGCTGTTCAAGTTTTTCCTAGGACTTAACAGGGAGTTGGATGATGTTCGAGGTCGAATCATGGGCACTAAACCACTGCCCAGTCTCAGGGAGGCCTTCTCCGAGGTTAGGTGTGAAGAAAGTAGAAAGAAGGTGATGATGGGATCTAAGGAACAACATGCCTCACCGTTAGATGCCTCTACCCTTGCTGTTTGGTCATTCAACAGTAATGGCGGAGATCGTCAGAAACAGGAAAGGCCTTGGTGTGATTACTGTAAGAAACTAGGCCATTACAAGGAGGCTTGTTGGAAGCTCCACGGCAAACCAGCAGATTGGAAACCAAAGCCACGGTTTGATAGAGACAGCAAAGCACATGTGGCCTCCAATTCTGATAGTGCTCCTGTTCCCGAGCCTAGCCCATTCAACAAAGAACAGATGGATGTACTGCAGAAACTGTTTAGTCAAGTCGGCAGTGGCAGCATTACTGGGGCTGGTTTGGTTGTTCAAACTGATTCGCATGCAGCCTTCACTGCTAACCGTGGAAAAATGAGGCCATGGATAGTAGACACAGGCGCTTCTGACCACATGATAGGAGATGATGCCCTTCTCCAAAATTACAAGCCAAGTAGTGGTCACTTGTCCGTCCATTTAGCTGATGGTTCAAATTCAAAAATCGCTGGGACAGGTTCCATCAAACTTACTAAAGAGTTGTATCTCGACTTTGTCCTCCATGTTCCAAACTTGGATTGTAATCTTTTCTCCATTAGTAAATTGGCTTGTGACCTTCAATGTGTTACTAAATTTTATCCAAACTTGTGTATTTTTCAGGACTTGAAATCGGGGAAGATGATTGGCAGTGCTGAACTGTGCTCCGGGCTCTATCTCCTCTCATGTGACCGATTCTCAAACCAAGTCTCTCAAGCAAGTTGTGTCCAGTCTCAGAGTCTGTTAGGGTCTTTTAATTCTGTGTCAAATTCCAATGTCAATAAAGATAGTGAAATTATATTGTTACACTATCGTCTTGGTCATCCTAGCTTTGTGTATCTTGCAAAACTGGTTCCTAAATTATTTATCAATAAAAATCCAGCATCTTTTCATTGTGAAATTTGTCAGATTGCAAAGCATACTCGAATAGTATATCCTCAAATCCCATACAAACCTTCAACTGTTTTTTCTTTGATCCATAGTGATGTGTGGGGACCCTTACGGATAAAAAATGTTTCTGGAACTCGATGGTTTGTGACCTTTGTTAATGATCATACACGGGTAACTTAGGTTTATCTTATGAAAGAAAAGTCAGAAGTTGGACAAATTTTTCACACCTTCAATCTTATGGTTCAAAATCAATTCAATTCTAGAATTCAGGTACTCAAATCAGACAATGCTAGGGAATACTTTACTAGTAGTCTCAATACCTACCTTCAGAACCACGGGATTATCCATTTAAGTTCTTGTGTTGACACCCCACAGCAAAACGGGGTGGCTGAACGCAAGAATAGACATCTCTTGGAGGTTGCCCGGTGTCTTATGTTTTCTTCTAATGTTCCTAACTATTTCTGGGGGGAAGCCATTCTCACAGCTACCTATTTGATTAACCGCATGCTATCCAGAGTCCTTACCTTTCAATCTCCACGTCAACTTCTTCTGGAAAATTTTCCTCACACCCGTGCAGTTTCATCTGATTTACCACCCAAAGTATTTGGTTGCACAGCATTCGTTCATGTGTATCCTCAACACCGTAGCAAATTTGATCCTAGAGCCAATAAGTGCATTTTCCTAGGGTACTCTCCAACCCAAAAAGGGTACAAATGTTATTCTTCAATAAGCAAAAGATTTTACCCCACCATGGATGTTTCTTTCTTTGAACACGTGTTCTTCTATCCCAAATCTCGTGTTCAGGGGGAGAGCATGAATGAACATCAAGTTTGGGAGTCTCTTCTTGAGTCAGTACCCTCGTTTCACTCAGAGTCACCACGGCCTTCTCAAACCGTGCCCATTGACTCATCCACACCTGTGTCGTTATCAGTCTAACCCACAAACACAAATGTTCCTTCTCCCGTCCAGCCCATAAATGCTCCATCTCCCGTCCAGCCCGCAAATGTGTCTTCTCCCGTGCCTGTTCAATTTGTAGCCCCACAGCTTGCTAATGAGAATTTACAAGTCTACATTAGGAGGAAGAAAAGACAGGAGCTAGAGCACGGATCACAGCCAACATGTGGCCAATATATTGACTCAATTTCAAGTCCACCTGAAGAAAACATGGGTACGGATAGGGAGGGAGATGTGTCAACTCCCAGCGTTGATGACTCTACCCTGCCGATTGCATTAAGGATGGGTGTTAGGAGATGTACAGATCATCCAATTGGGAATTATGTCACGTATGAAGGGCTATCACCATCTTACAGAGCATTTGCTACTTCTCTTGATGATACTCAGATTCCCAGCACAATACAAGAGGCATTACAAAATTCTGAATGGAAGAAGGCAGTACAAGATGAGATTGATGCACTTGAGAAGAATGGGACATGGACTATCACGGATTTACCAGGTGGGAAAAGGCCCGTGGGGTGCAAGTGGATTTTCACTATAAAGTACAAGGCAGATGGACCAGTCGAGAGATTCAAGGCTCGGTTGGTAGCTAGAGGATTTACACAATTCTATGGGATAGACTATCAAAAGAATTTTGCTTCTGTTGCAAAACTTAACACTATCAGAATTCTTCTTTCATTGGCAGTCAACCAAGATTGGTGCTTGTAACAACTGGACATAAAAAATGCCTTCCTAAATGGTGACCTAGAAGAAGAGGTCTACATGAAAATTCCACCTGGCTTCGAAGGAAGTATGACAAAGAATTAGGTTTGCAAACTCCGGAAGTCCTTGTATGGCCTTAAACAATCTCCCCGAACCTGGTTTGACAGATTCACAAAGGCATTCTTGAAGCTTGGCTATGTACAGGGTCAGTCTGATCATACTCTGTTTGTCAAGAAATCTCATGCCGAGAAAATTGCCATATTGATAGTTATGTCGATGATATTATTCTATTAGGGAATGATGTGAAGGAACTACAGGAGTTGAAGAAGTATTTGTCAGAAGAGTTTGAAGTTAAAAACCTTGGAAATCTGAAATATTTCCTTGGAATGGAAGTGGCTAGATCGAGTAAAGGTATTGTAGTTTCTCAAAGGAAATATATTTTGGACCTTCTTAAGGAGACTGGTATGCTTGGATGCAAACCAGTTGATACTCCTATGGACAGTCAAAAGAAACTTGGCACCGAGATAGACAGGGGGAGATATCAGCGACTTGTTGGACGCTTGATCTATCTGTCACACACTCGGCCAGATATTGGTTTTGCAGTAAGTGCTGTAAGTCAATTCATGCACAGCCCTATAGATGAACACATGGAAGCAGTCTACAGAGTTCTTAGATACTTAAAAATGACCCCAGGGAAAGGCCTATTCTTCAGAAAGACAGAGAACCGTGACACTGAAGTGTATTCAGATGCAGATTGGGCAGGAAACCTCATTGATAGACGGTCAATGTCTGGATATTGTTCCTTTGTCTGGGGCAATCTTGTTACCTGGAGGAGCAAGAAGCAATCAGTGGTAGCCAGAAGTAGTGCATAAGCTGAGTACAGAGCACTAGCACAGGGAATTTGTGAAGGGATTTGGATAAAAAAGGTTCTAAGTGAACTGTGACAAATGAGTTCATTTCCTATTCTGATGATGTGTGATAATCATGCAGCTATAAGCATAGCCAAGAATCCTGTGCATCATGACAGGACTAAGCATGTTGAGATTGATAGACACTTCATCACAGAGAAGGTGACTAGTGAGACAGTTAAATTGAACTACATCCCTACCAAGCAACAAACGGCAGACATCCTCACCAAAGCTCTACCAAGATCTAACTTTGAAGACTTAATTTACAAGCTGAGGTTATATGATATATATTCTCCAGCTTGAGGGGGAGTGTTGAATTCGGAAGTCAAAGTTAGGGAAGTTAGTTTAGGAAAGTATTTTAGGAATAAAAGGAGAGATCGATTGTGATCTTCTCTCATAATTTTGTTTCCTGATTTTTAGGAGAGAATCAAGCTAGTTAGTTATTTCCTTATTAGTCATTTGTGTATATATATTCTATTGTAGGGTTACGGAAATATTAATAAAAGAAGTTCAGAAATTCTTCAAGAACCTAGGAAAATTGCGAGTGATATTGGCTGGGACAGGAGATGACACGGGCTCAGTGTTGGCTGGGATAGGAGATGACACGAGTTCAGTGGCAGAATGGGGTGACTCAGAGGTGGTTGGCTCAGAGGACTCGGGTTCAACAACACGGGCTGGAACATGAGGAAGATCAAGGGTTTTAAGATCTGCTGTCATATTTTTCTGTCCTGGTGGTGGTCTCTCTAATTAAATTTTGACACCTCGTGAATTGCCTAAGTTTTTTCAGTATTTTGTTCTTATTTATGAGGTCAGATTTTTAAATTTAGATTACATGACAAATAATTAATAGAGGAAAAACCATCGAGACAAGAAAATATGGACAACAGATCTGGACTCCAACTTAACCATATGTTATCCATTGTTGATGTTTTGTGAACTCATAGGAACATAATTGTTTATGTTTTTTTTTCTTTTGTTTAGAATTAACTAGTCAATGACCCACACCTTGTTGTGGGTAGTATTTTTATATTATACAAAAACAGAAATAGTTTATATGTATATAAGTAACTGATCACCCACAGACAGAGCAAGGGAATAAAAAGGGCAAAACCATAACTTCACTGTACGATCAACAATAAAATAAGTATGCATGAACAGTTATCCAAAAGTTTCCTTTAGTGTATATAATAATATGTAATAACATAAGTAATTGCATTTTTTGCAACAGGGCAGAGGCATGGAGAAGGCAGGGAAAGAAAAGAACAAATAGGTAATTTGGAACTTTAAGGCAAAGAGAAAAAGGACAAAATAGGCTGAGTAAGAAGTGAAATAGGAAAGATATAGCCACAACAGTTTTTGGACAAATTAAATAGACTTTAATATGTGAAAATTGAATATGATCATCATTGCCAATATACATATGCACATCCATGTATGGGTCAAGAACTAATAAAGAAAACTCCCAACACAGCATAGTCATTTATTTATGAAGCAGAAGACAAAGTAAACACAGCATAGTCGTTTATTTATGAAGCTGAAGACAAAGTAAGCAGAGGTTACCAATATTCACTAAAAGTGAAAAAGAAGAGTCTTCTCCTTTTTAGATGAGTGATATACATCAATAGTGTAACATAAGTTCAAGTCAACGTGGATAACAAAGGACAAACAACATATATTAACACTGCTATAGCAAATTACTGCATCCATTGTCAGCAACATTGGTTAAAAATGTATGGATAAAAGTTCTTAGCAATACCTCAGGCGTTGCAAATAGTTGTTATATAGCAAATTACTGCATCCATTGTCAGCAACATTGGTTAAAAATGTATGTATAAAAGTTCTTAGCAATACCTCAGGCATTGCAAATAGCACCCCAAATGGGAAAGGTACACTAAGCAAGCATGAATGTTTAGAAAAGGATAGGGCAATAAAAATGTAAATGGGTGAATGATAGGAGACCTGAAAGAATATACACGAATATGTAAGTAAATGGACAAATAAATAAACAGCCAAAGAAAAAGAAGAAGGGGGGGAAGAGAAAAAAAAGCACTGAAAATAAATTCATAAAACATGAATATTATAGTATTTTCACACAGTACTCATGGCTCAAACAATGAAATTTTTTATCAACGTGTGATGAACAAAGAAACTTATATCTTTATAGGCACTTTATGGCTACCTACTATGGGCAACTACACAAAGGCAAGAAAAGTTGATAAGATATTTGATTCATCACACAGATTATAACGCGTATGCCACAAAAAATAACTGGCATGAGTAAGATATCAACTTGTCCAACAACTACCAGGTGAATAAAGAGAGAAAAAGAGAGAAAGAGAGAGAGGAAAGAAGGGAAAAAATTAATAAAAGAAGGATGTTGTTGCACGTATAAAATAAACAGAAAATAAAAAGTAAATAAAAGATATAGGCTGAAACAAAACAGAAAAGGGGAAAACAAAAGAAAAAGGAATGGGCAAAAGAAAAAAGAGAACAGCATGTTATACAGATAAGTAGATCTCAATTCAAATAGTAGTAGTAAAAATATCAGAAGTTGATAATAATACAAAATCAAGGAAGGATACCATAAGCAAAGGAAAACACGTGGAAAAAAGCATATAGTGAAAAAAGAAAACTAATATATATGTATATATGCATGTAAATAATTTTTAAATTGAATATTGATCTAAAAAAGGTAAGAGCATAAGAATAAGCAAAAAAATAAGGGAAAAGAAATGGCAAAAGACTCTAAATCAAAGGATGTAGACAAAAGCAGGACAAAATGAAAAACCCACATTCACGGCAAATAGACATCAATTGAGATAGTAGAAGTAAAAATATCAGAAGTTGATAATAATACAAAATCATGTAAGGATACTACTGGCAAATGAAAGCACATGAAAAAAGTAGGATTTAATAATGAAAAATGAAACTAATATATATGTATATATGTATGTAAATAACTTGTAAATTGAATACTGGTCCAAAAAAGGTAAGAGCATAAGAATAAACAAAAAATAAGGGAAAAGAAACGGCAAAAGACTCTGAATCAAATGACGTAGACAAAAGCAGGACAAAATGAAAAAATCACATTCACGATAATTTTTGGACAAATCATATCAGACTCAAGGTGTCAAAGTTATTCATAATCATCATTGCCATGAGGGAATAAGAAAGGGAGGGGGAAGATGGTCAGGGGAACAAAAAAGGGCAAGAAGAAAGGGAAAAAAAGGGAAAAAAATAGAGAGGATAATTAATTGTAAAACATCTAAAGTAAAGACATGTATCTAAGCACGTTGCTAAGAAGCAAATAAATTGCAAGTAAACATGTCAATGTCATTAAGTAAGGATAAAATAGTGAAGCTATAAATCGACGGAAGTAATAAAGCAAACAAAAAGCAAATATTAATGACGTTAGGGGAAAATAAGCAAAACATATTAATAGTACATGAAGCACTCAAAATACTGCTCTAACTAGTAGGTATCAACCAACCACAGGTGAACACAAACACTCAAAGATAGAAGGATAAGGAAACAGAGTAGTAAATGATGAATGGTGAAATGAAACAGTAAGTGATCACGAGTAGAACAACAGCAACTACAAATAGTTAAAGACGCAGAGGTCAGGAAGCAGAACAGTAAATGAGGGATAATAGAATGAAATAGTAAATTATGGGAGATAAAACATAACGACAAAAATAATAGAACAGGCGCGGGAGAAATAGACAGGAACATGCATAATAAATCCGTGCACGCAGCAGCATTCATAAATAAAGAGTCAAAAAGCAGCATGAACAATAAACAACGTCTAATAATGTAACAAATAATATTGTGCACTAAGGTCAGAAAAATTAGCAGATAAAAATTACCTAATTAAATCATAAAACCAATACAGCCCTAGGAATAATTTAAAAAGTAACAGGCTCAGAAAAAACCAAACACAAGAAAGGGGAAAAAAAAGAGAAAAAAGTACAAAGGGGTTTTTTTCCCCTAAAATTGCTAGGGATTCTAGATAATGCAAAGCAAAAATTAGTGCATATTCCAAAAAATTTAGAGATAAAAAATCACCAATTCATTTAATGTGTCTATAAAAAAATCAGTACAAATCATCAGCCCGTCAACCGGGGAAAGCAAGTGGCCACTGTAAGCATCCCAAGAAGGGAAAATCAAGAATTACCCATACAAGACATGAAATCAGCCAAGAAAAAGTTCACCGACACAGATAAAATCCCTGCACAAATAAATCCATCAAAGGAGAAGATAACGAACCTGTGTAGAATTTAAACTAAGCAGTATTAGTTAGCAAATAAAATACTATAATATATAAATATAAAGCAGCGAAGGAAGCAACCGGAGAGGGGAAAATAGGAAATAAAAAATAAAAAATAAGAAATTAAAAATTAGAAATTAAAAATTAGAAATTAAAAACAACCATGGAGAAAAAGCTCTAATGCATATAGAACAACTAACAAAGAAAGCAGGTGGGGGAAGAAAAAAAAAAGGGGAAAAAACAGAGCAAGAAACCGAAAGAGGAAGGGGAAAAATATTAAACATAACAAACAACTATGAACAAAAACTTTAATCAATATAGAACAACTAACGAAGAGACCAGGGATGAAAAAAGGGAAAAAACTGAAAAAATTAAGTGGAAAACATATAACCCATAAAGAACGCATAAAAATCGAAACGAAGAACACAAAGCAAGGCAAGGAAGAAACAAGAAATGGAAATCGGAGAGGCATGGACCAAGAACGGAGGGAAAATGGACCATAAATTGCGAATGTAAACGGGGGAAGAACCCTAAAAAAATAAGCAATAAAACCCCCAAATTTACACCCAAATCCCACCGGAAGAACCAACACACTGAAACCACAGAAATAAAGCAACAAAGTATAATCAAATCAGAATAACAAGGGAGAAAAAAAGGGGGCAAAATCGGTAGAGAAGAAGAAAATCAATGGGGGAAGGAGTATTAAGGCTCCACGGGGGCGAAAGGATGGAGACGCTCAAGGCAGATGAAAGGACGAAAACACCCACGGCAGAGGCAAAACAAAAAATAAGAAAGCAGGGGCAAAAGCGTCCGAGCACAACCCGGCACCTAAAAAGACCAAAATACCCACCACCCGCGTAGGGCCCAACGGTCACAATCTGAAAAAAGCCCCCAAAATCTCCTATAAATACCCCTTAATCCCACCATAAATCTCACACAACAATTCACTCTCAACTTCGTATCAAGATGTCAATTTGAGATCTTATTTCGGTTTGATACGTCTACCTACGAGACTCACCTTTGGCTTTCGTCTCGGTAGGTGTATTATTCTACATTTTCCTAAAAGAACATTCATTCATTTCTTTCTTCCCCGTCGACCACGACGACTAAAACGACGCGAAAAATCCAGACCCGGAAAGGAGAAGGGCCGGTGGTGGGCATCTGGGAAAGTCGGTCTCTCATCTTGTCTCTTTGCTTTTGATTAAGCTTTTCTCTCACGATCACTCATTTTCTTGCTCTTTCATTTACAAAGTTTAAGTTCAATCAATTTTCAGAAAATGGCCGCATCAAACTTCCCTGATTCACTGTTCTTCTTGAGCTTGGTGATGAGCCATTTTTTTAGGATGAAATGATGGCTCACAACCCCACCCCTACTGAACCGGAAAATGCTCCTTTTTTTTAGTCACTGGTAGAACCAATTTCTAACCATTGAATCTGTAAGGAATGGTGTTTTTTAAAAAAAAGATATATAATATGATATTTATTATTTATTTAATAAAAGAGTTTATTTATTATTTTATGTGCATATATTAATATCCTAAATCATATTCTTAAATCTTTTGATTTATTCGGTACGAATTCTGAGATCCTAAATCTTATTCCTTATATTTTAGAGACATGATGAAGTGAGTAGCCGGGAATGTTATTATACGAGATGGAATCCATTCTTTCTTGAGAAAGAAGTAGATAAATAATTCTCTTGAGAGTTGATTCGGTACTTAGACCAGTAGGAGCTCCGATTCATGAATTTGTTTTATGAATCTCTGTCTATTAGAGAATCGATGGTACTCAAGAATAAAGATGTAATTAGAGAGATTAATAGATTTCACCTAGCTCTAATTATGAATAATTTATGGAGAATTAATATATATGTAATGACTATATCAAATGAACACTTTACAGTTTAAATGATACTTATGTCTATAATTACGAGAGTGTAATTCAAAGTTTATAGTGGAGTAACTTTTGAAATTAATAGAATTAATTAGTTAATTAAAAAGTTTAATTAATTATTAATTTTATTGGAGCTCAGAATTATAGGTCCATGAGTCCCCGTGTCATTCTTGTAATCCTATAAGACACTAAGGACAAAATGAGAATTTTAGAATTATGAAATTTTAAAATAAAATACTCAAGAAAAATTAATTGAGAATTAATTATAAATTAAAAAATGTGATTATTCAAATTTAAATTTTGAAACACACATGTGAATGTGTTCACATGATGTGAGCGCACATTACAGTGTGAATTCCTCTGAGATTTAGTTGCTTGCTCTCAAGTTATTGATTTGACTTATTTGATAAGTTGTCCAATTTAAAATTCAAATTGATTTAAGTTTGACTGCAAGATAAATGTAGAATTTTATCATATTCTTTACCTGCAGTATGCGCCTACCACAGGGAGGAATCTCCTTGTGGTGGCTGGCCAATATGTGGATAAGGGAGAGAGATATTATTCCAAAATTAAATTAGAAGTCCAAGACAATTATCAAGTTTTATCTTGAAGATAAAGTTTATACTCCTTTTGAGAGTCCAACTACTGCTCTATGAATGAGAAATTACAGAAAATTTGAGAACACAATTTTTGCTCTTATAAGCACACAGTGGCCGAATTTTAGAGTGTTTGGAAAAGAAATTTTTTTCTCAAATTCTACGTCATACATGTGTTGATATTCGTGAAAAAACTTGAATGTTTATTTATTAATCTCGTTTTATTTTAAGTGTACCTACACATTCGTCTGCGTAGATTCAAAAAATTGACAAAAAAAATTCAAGTGTTCTAAACTAACTTAGAGCAAGGAACGCTCGCGGTCAAAAAACTCAAGTTATCGACCTAATCGTTCGCTAAGTAAATAAATTAATTTAATTAATTTATTCATGCATAAATTAATGTAATCTATAGAGTATCTCAAAATTTTATAAAAATTGTTGTTATACACAATCCGCTACTTACACTCTTCCGCATTTGAAATCGTTTCAAAAACTAACAGAATCTGCTCAAGATCACATCAAATTAAAAAAAAATAAATTCAGAACAGAACAATTTCTGATATAAATATGACAGTTGAGAAATAGAGAATTACTAATAATTAATTTTTTTCAATCTTACTAGAGAAACTCCAAAAAAGAAAAGGAAAAAAAGTGATTTCATTTCCTAAAGAAAATTAAACACAGTTATCAATCATCATTATCAAATTGAGGAGCAAATTGGTTTTCGATATTCACAGCACCCTGAGATTCCGAAGCAATGAAAGAATTGAAAATGGCACGGTGGAAATGTACGTATCATTTAGGTCTCATGCACTTGACGAGAACGTCTACAAACTTCTTATACAAGTGCCTCTTTAAGTACATCCTCTCCACCTTCTCTCTTCCTTTCATCCCCATTTCCTTCCTTGTCACAGGATTTTTAAGCAAAAACTCGAGATTTCCGGCGAGAACAGGAGCTCCTGGACTACCAGTGGGATGAAGAAGACCCGTCACATTGTGCTCAACAATCTCCTTTGTGCCCCCAGCATCTGTTCCAAGTACCTGTTTTCAGTAAAATGAAATCAGAGAAGAACTTGTCAAGAATTGTTGTATTCAGAATTTGTGAAAGCATAGAAGAATGAAGATATTAGATGTATAATTCTTTCAGCATTAGATGTATAATTCTTTCAGCTGACTGTCGCTCAAATTTCGCGGAACAAGAACTAGTACTTGTTTCATTTTCAGCAGACTTTAACTACCAAGGAAGAAAATAAAGAAAAATTTCATACCGGTAGACTGAATGCCATGGCTTCAATCGTCACCCTCCCAAACGTTTCTCCCAGTCCCTGAAAACCGTTTCCAAATTAATTACCACACTAGTTTTCTGTCTGAACCAATTACACTTTCTATTTTACTTGAATTGGGGGGGGGGGGAACCCTTGAAAGCTTGTTCACCTGGGAGTTGATGACATAGACATCTGCGGCGGCGTAAAGTGCAGCTACGCGTGTACTCGCTGGAGTCCACAACACTGACTTTGACGTGTTCGGGTGTTGAGATAAATAGTTTAGGAGTTCTTTGACGTAAACCACCTTATTGCTCTTAGATCCAACTGAGCCAATGAGAATTTTAACAGACCGCTCACGCATTCCCCCACTATCTAACATCTCCTTCCTATGAGTACCACCAAAGGCCATAGAACCTGCAGCAACATCAAAGGAGCAAGTTAGAGAGAAATAGTTTCTCTGGACGTCAAGAGGTTCATAGAATAAGTATACGTGCACATTCGTTTGGTGATTCACCAACTACCATTCAACTTTTGAAATACAGTTTTCAGGCGATGCTTTCTAGTCGACTTAGACTGGTGATGCTTTATATCCACGGGATTTTTTATATTAGATTTTTCTTCAAAAGCTTCTTTCTCAATCATCAAGCGTCCCGATCCAAGAAGCAAGTGCTGGCCCTTTCCAGGGTTTATACTACTCAGCGACATCACAAGCATATCATTATCTTTCAAGCCCATCTCCTTTCTGGCTGAATCTCTCAACAACTGCCTTTTCTCTATCATCTTCTCTGTAGTGAAAGATGGAGTATTAAGCGTACAAGCAATGCCCGCTACAAAAGCCATTTCATCATTAATGGACAACGGGACGAGTACAGGTTGAGATCTAAGATAAATCTTTTCTTCTTCAGCCCAAGCTAGCCATTGTTTCCACTGTAACTCTGAGATAAAAACCAGCATTTTCACTCGATTAAGAACAACCTTTGCCCGATCAAAGTATTCTCGCCGGTTTTCCATAATCCACCAAGCAACTTGACTCGCACCAGCAGGAAAATGTTCGATAAATTGATCTGAAACCACATAGTACTTGTTAATGTAATTTATATGCAAGTTCTATAAAAGCATCAGTAGAAGAAGACTGAAAAACACACACGAATATCAAAGAACAGATGCAACACTTCTAATATACTAATCTCAGGAGGAGGGAAATAAATATGCCCAGAGGAGGGTAACCATAGAATAATACATTACACTTCGCAGCATAAGAGAAAAAAGATGCAAAAAATGTAATGCAACAACTAGCAGCTTGTACTGGCTTCAAAAATAAGATTGAAGACCTTGCTTTCTGAGGATAACAATAGACCACAAGTTCACATATATTATAAGAAAGATAAACTCGATCCAATTTGCAATGCATAAAAAAGTCATCAAACTTGAATTAATCTTGAAGTTCGAATGGACTTATAAAACTGAAGTTTTCATACTTCCATAATGAATATTGAAAAGTTTTCACTTCAAAGAACCTGAAGGAAAAAACAAAAGTGAAAACTCTCAAGTACGCATGTGTAAGACGCAATGTTGGATACACAAAAATCAAAAGTAACTTCTCTACACTCAGCACGTTATAAATCATAAAATTTTCTGTACAAAGAATGAAATCCCATACTGGCATGATTCAAGATTAAGATGATGCATCCTGCACAGCAAACACTAAATTCAATCATTTTAAATGATAAAAAACGACATTTATAAATTGTGGTCGATTGATTCTCACCGATCCATGATGCACAGACGGCTGATCCAGCAATCACCAGGTCAGCCTTCATAGCAGTTTTGAAACTGAGATCTGCTTTGTCCTCGAGCACCTTGATTCTTCTCCGAGCAAGCTCTGACATTAACCCACCCTTCTTGCTAAGAGCTACAGCAGAAACAGTTGCACCACAGCTCAAAAGCTCTGTTGCCAACTCCATCATTGAAAGAGGAGACCCAGTCATCGAAAGTTCATGGAATATTAACACAAATCTTCGAGACCAGACAATGCGTGCAAAGTCCCCCTTCCTATCGCAAGTTCCAGAACGCTTCTCTGGACTCCATTCCAAGATTCTATCTTCTAAAGAACCAAATGGTCCAACCAGCATTCCATAAGAAGCATTTGTCTTGGGAATATCCGGTTCCTGCTCCTCTATTTCAACGTTTTTAACCTCCATTGTCATCTTCTGTTTACCATGCACTTTACTACGTAAACTACGGTTTGCTCTTTTAGTTTTCTTTTTCTTTGAATTTAACTTTCGATGAGATGAAATTCCATCATTTCGTCCGGCCAAAACCACATCCATCCTCTTACCATCACTAACCTGATTTTTACCTGTCCCATTCTTAACTGCCAAAGAAATGTCAGTGGCAATCAAATCCCGCCGTAGATTCTGTTCGGTTTCTGAGTTCCAATTCTTTGGTTTTTTCCCGAAGCCCATGACGTTATCATTGTCATTGTCATGAGCCCACCTAGACTGAACAAAAAATCCAAGATACGCCCAAAGAGTAATCAATAACAACCAAAACAGTAACCGATTACTGCGAAACCACTGTAAACCTCTTGCACTACCCCTACCTTCTCTTCGAGGGGTTCTGCTAGACTGCGATCTTCGAAAGGACGGAGAGTTCCTTGGAGTCGATCTTCCCGACAATGTGGACTTAAAACTACCGCCTATCCTCAATGACTTAAGCTCCAGTATTTTGCTATCTTCTTCCATTTCTCAAACTATATTATATTGCCTTGTGTCAATTGTATTCACTTCTCAAAAATCGGCAGAGGAAGAAGAAACTCTTTCCACTGGTTATTCGCCAACAGCTGGGCAAGTTTCAATTCTACATGAAATAAGAAAAATCATTCCCCTTTTTTTATCCTATGGAACCAAGAGAACACGAGCAAAAATAATGAATCCGTTTCTTTTTTTTTTTCCTAACTGTAGAAGGCAGCTAAAGAATGAGGGCAAATGTAAGTGACTGAGGTTTATAGGCATAAAAATTAAAGGAATTTTCTCTCTCAGCTCCTGCGATCTTTACTGAAGATCTGAAAAAGCTCAACAGTTGAAAAAATTTTCCCCCAGCTTTCTTGCATTGTACAAACAAGAAAGCAAAACTAACAAACCGGAGAGCCAAACAATCAAGAAAACAAGTCCTTTTACACTTGAATCAAATTTAGTCCTCAGAAGTCCATAATAACTAAGAAAATTGAAAACTACAAAAAAATCTAGTCCAAGAAAGTAAGAAAAACAAAAATAAAGTTCTCACCCACTGGCTTAAAAGAAATAAATAAGGGCTCGTTTAGTTTGTTAATTCGAATTTTTAATCCGAGTTGAAACGTGATTTTGTGTGAAAAATTCTTTAAATAATAAAAAAGTCAAATATTATTGTTTTTAAGAGTTTTTTACTCAACTTGAATTCCTAAAATGAACGGGGCCTAAATAAATACGTGCAAAGAAAGGACTTTAGCAAACTTAAAAGTTTAAGGAGACGTTTAATAAGAGGATTCGTACTCTAATTCGAATCATAATTCATAGTTCGTTACAGTGTTTTCTCTCAAAAAAATACACATAAATTAAAAATGGTTCTAATTTCGTGATTCTAATCCATAACTAAACGTCTCCTAAATTTCGTAAACAGTCCCTAAATTTCTTCAGAACTCTATCTAAACACCAGAAACTCAAAACTGATTCATTCAAAACGTTTTCCCGCATTTTCTCAGTAACCAACCAGACAGAGAACTTAAAGCAAGAACTCAAGAAACTGAAAAAGAACAGTCATTCTCGGCCGCAAAGTCAAAGATTTAAAATAAAATTCCTCGATTAAAGAACACTCACGGTTTCAATCCAACACAAGACAGCAACTTTCCGACAGCGAGTTCTGACGACGAGACAGCTGAGTCGAAAGAAAAGCCGGCTCGGATCTTTCTGAGGCTCTGAAAGCGGAGAGCTCAAGATCTGAGCAGAGGGCTTTGGAAGCTTCTTCAAGTAAAGCACTGATCAGTACACGGAAGAAATTAGAAGAAAAAGGAGGGAGAGAGAGAGAGAGAAGAGTTTTGTTTTTTTTTATACAATATTGTCGCACGTGCGAGTCAACTCGTACGGGCAGGGTCAGCTACGGCACTGACCACCGGAAGACACGCGATATTTCGCTTAGTCCGCAGATCGGGGAGAGTTTCCCATGATTTATCGTTAGAGTCCACAATCGGACATGTCAGCGTTGATTAAGCACACGTGGACAAACGAGAGTAATTGCCACCTTGAGCTCACCTTGTTTCAGCTCTGCTAATTCTCTCTCTAATTAAGGCCCGTTCATTTTGCTGATTCATTTTGCTGATTCGAATTTAGAATTTGAGTTTTGTTACAGTAAAAAATTTTTAAAAATAGTCACATTTAAATTTTTTACTACAGTAAAAAGTTTTCACACAAAATCACATCTTAACTCGAATTACAAACTCAAATCAGCAAAGTGAACGGGCCCTAATTCTCTTATTGAAGAAAGAGAGTTTAATCAAGTAGGTCGAGCGTTAAACTGTGGCGTCAGTGGGTCTCAACTTTTGTTGATTTTTATTTTCTTTTGGACCCACCAGAGTCTCTCTCTCTCCTTTCCGGGTCAGGACCCAAGCTAATTTTCAGGTACATTTGCCATATTCCCCTGATTTTGGCTTGAAAACAATCGAGGGAAACCTGATAATTTGATGCTACGCGTTTCCTTAAAACATTAGACAACATAATAAGCAAATTCAGTCCCTCTCTTTTTATATTCTATGTTAAGTCTCCATTATATTGTAATAATATATAAAAATTCAGTATCAGGACATAAGGAAAATTTTATTCGCAATTGTGACCGTCATTAAAATCATATATAAAACAAAAATTATATGCAAATTTAACACAAATAGGATTTGTTCATTTTACCGATTTGAATTTTTAATTTCAGTTTTATTATAGTTAAAAACTCTTAAAAACAGTCACATTTAACTTTTTTATTACAGTTAAAAGCTCTCATATAAAATCATATCTGAGCTCGAATTAAAAACTCGAATCGACAAACTGAACGAGACCTTAAAATAATAATAATAAAAAAAGGGCAAATTCTCATAACCGAACAATATTTTTTCCATGAAATTCCTCAACAACAAAACACAGACAAAAATATACGTTTACATTGTTATTTTGGCATCATTCATTTCACCGATTCGAGTTTTCAGTTCTAAGTTTTTACAGTTAAAAGGTTTAAAAAAATATTATATCTAACTTTTTTTACTACAGTTAAAATCTCTCAAAAAATATTATATCTCAACTCAAATTAAAAATTCAAATTCACAAAGCGAACGAGACTTTCATCTATACTAGTTAGTACTTCCACAGAAGTAAATGGCCCAAACCTCTCTAAGCCACAATCATGAGCAATGATCACCATTTCTTTTTGCAGTCTCATTATTATATGTGCCTATTGCATCCATATTGTATTGTAGAAAAAGTCGATTCCCCAGATAAAAAAGGTTTCAAAATATATACCGCACCAGCTTCAAGAACCATGATGTTTTTTGGCCTTATTTTTTTCGCAACTCAATTTATTTTTTGCGCAACTCAATTCACAACGTAAATTTTATTATTGTAGTATTTTTTATTATAAAAATTCAAAATTTTTTTTATAATATTATTCTCTTACATATAAAACTTAAATTATAAAACAAACATACTTTTTATTTCTTTTTTTATCTTTTGACATCGAAATTTATTCGAAATGTGAGATAACAATTTGAAGGTCTCGTTCACTTCGCGGATTCGAGTTTTCAATTTGAGCTGAGATGTGACATTTTCTGAGAGCTTTTCACTGTAGCAGAAAAAGTTAGATGTGGCATTTTCTAAAAGCTTTTTACTATAGAAACCTAAAACTGAAAACTCGAATCGGTGAAATGAACGATGCCTTATTCTCTTACTATTTTAGCTTTAGAATATGTCACATGGACAGTGAAACATTTTTATTGTCGACCAAACTTTCATGTATGAATATAATATTATTCTCTTACATACAAAACTTAAATTATAAAACAAACATACTTTTTATTTCCTTTTTTTTTTTGTCTTTTGACATTGAAATTTGTTCGAAATGTGGGATAACAATTTGATTTATTCTGTTTCTATTTTAGCTTTAGAAAATGTCACATGGACAGTAGAAACATTTTTATAGACTCAAAAATTAGCAATTCTTGTCGACCAAACTTTCATGTATAAATATAATATTATTCTCTTCCCCGAATGGATTGGATCCTTTCTGCCAACGAAATGAACGCAAAGCCCGTTCCGAATGCTTCTCCGATCCGGAAGTTCTCGCGAAGAGAATAAGATGCAGATTCTGTTATTTCTAAGTTAGAAAAATATTCTTACATTGAATCATTTGTGTATTGTTATTTTCGTCTTCTGGTATCTTCCCAGTCTTTAACGCACATTAGCCCCTCCAAGATATCTGGATGCATTATGCTTATCTTCTCATCAAGAATTCGGTTGCTTGCGCTAAAAGCTTGCTCCGATGTTACCGTTGACACTGGAGTTGTCAGAATGTCACAAGCTATTACGGACAGTGTTGAAAAACGATCGGTCTTGCTCTTCCACCACTGTAAGATGTCTAGTTTGTCGTCATCGATTACAAAATTTGCTTCAAAATATTTTACTAGTTCGGTAGATGCTTGTGTTGATGACGATCCTGCCGTTTTCTCTTTCTTCTTCAAGAAACTCCATGACGATCCTTTAGGCCCCGCACTGCTAGTTGACGTCGAAGTTCCCTGTTCTTTTTAACCTGTGCCGTATTTTGCTTCATACAAACTAGAAACCTTTTCTAACATTTTCTTAGCGTCAGTAATAGTTAGTTGCATATCTATTTCTAAATTCTCTGCGGTAGCAGTCATCAATGATTCAGTTCCATCTACTCCGCACCTAAGATCTAAAATGGTTGCCAATGCATATAACCTAGGATAACCTGACTAATAACTTTTAAATTTATTTTCCATTAACTTAACTATATTTCTAAAAAGTTATATATCCCTATAATAAGAAAATGTTTCTGAAATATTAAATAGTTGATGTAAAGCTAAATGTGCAGTAGGATAATAAACTCCAGAAAGTAATTCAGTAGCATTGTAAAAACTTCTAAAAATTTAAAAAAATACTCAGCAATCTACCAATCAGGATCGAAAATTAAAATTTGATTGTTCTTACTGTTTATGATGAGCTGTGAATACGGGAGTGCTGCCTTTAACATTAAATATGTTGAATTCCACATATGTCTCACGTCAGTTGGAAACTTTCTTGGGTGCATATGACTGTTCCTGCAATATTGTTTAAATTCTTGGAGCCGAGCTCCAGAACTAGATATGAATGATAATGATTCTCTAATATTTATAAGATTAGCTGAGATATATTCAATTCCTGCCTTAACTACTAAATTAATTATGTGACATACACACCGTTGATGAAAAATTTTTCCTGCAAACACTGGTTTCAAACTACGTTTAAACATGTTAATTGCAGCTGTATTAGTTGACGCATTATCAAAAGTAATTGTTAAAACTTTATCTTCTATCCCATAAAATCCAAAAATTTCTATTATTGTACTAAAAATAGATGATGCGTTATTAGCATATGGACATAAACGAAAACTAATTATTCTTTTTTGTAAAACCCAATCGTCATCAACGTAGTGCGCTCTAACACATAAATATCCAGTTTTATTGCAACCCTCCCACATATCAGAAGTGCAAGAGACAGTAGCATTAAAAATCTTAAAATTATCAACAAAAGATTGTCTCATTGCATAAAACACTTTCATGCAATCAGAACGAGTTGTGTTTCTACTTACCCGTTTAAATTGTGGGCAGAAGGCTGTCTGGATGAATTCTTCGAACCACGCATCATCTGCAAAAGAAAGAGGCAATTCGGCACTAGCTAAAAATTTAGCTAGTGCCTCACGAGCACGTTATGCATTGTATGTAAAATTTTGTAACCTTGTGATGTGAGTGATAGTGTTTGTTGCCGGAGTCCACACTCCCACCTTGGTGCAATGGTAGACATACTTTCCAATGTCTATCCAGATGACCAGTACCCCCACCCTTTTTATTAGAAAAGTATTTTTTACAATATTTACATCCCGCACGAATTTTCATCTCACCTGTTTTTGGATTTGGTCGGGGCTCCTCAGTGAAATGCTACCATAACGGAGAAGTTCGCGGTATTTTTCCCCTGCTGCATTCTCCAGCTTCCTCGTTGTGCACTGAAGCATTATCCACCGGAGCATTTTCTGGTTTAGTGGGAGTGGGGTTGGGAGGCATCATTTCTTCCTCAAAAAATGTCGCATCACCAAGCTCAGGAAGAGCAGTGATATCAGGGAAGTTTGGTGCAGCCATTTTTTGAAAATTGATAGAACTTTGTAAATGAAAGAGCAAGAAAATGAATGAACGCGAGAAAAAGAGCTTAGAATCAAAATCAAAGAGACAAGTTGAGAGATAGAATGAGAGTGAGATGAGAAGTTGAGAGTGAATTGTTGTGTGGGATTTAGGGTGTAATTAAGGGGTATTTATAGTGGATTTTGGGGTGGATTTTTGGATTCTTACCGTTGGGCCCTTCGCGGGCCCAATGGGTGGCCCGTGACAGGCCTAACGGGAAGGCCGTCACGTGCCAAACGGGAGGCACGTGACGGGCCAAACAGGAAGCCCGTCACGTGCCGCCTGTTAGGCCCGCGAAGGGCCCACTTGAGCATTTGAAATGGCCTGTCTCATGGGCCGTTTCGCGGGCTTGGGCCGGGCTAAATCAGGACTTAGGCTGGGCCGAACACGGGCCGTGCCGTGGGCCTCCATGGGCTAGGGATGTGCTTAGGCTGCGAGCTGATAAGCTGAGGCCCAGCCCTAGCCCATTACACGTGCCGGGCCGGCACAACCCGTAACAGTAGCAAACTGGGCCGTGCCGAATCTGGCACTATTACGGGCGGGGTCGGGCCGTCCATGACACCTCTAGTGCAACCTCTCATTTTACCTCATAGGTGGAGTTCTTTTTTTAATAGTTAGATTAATTTTTTAACGGTTAAATTTGTACAGATTCATATTAAAAATTTACGGCGCGCTATACAGAACTGTTCATACTGCAGATCTGACCGTTGAAAAGTTAATTTAAATATAAAAAGTAAGACTCCGTCGGTGGGTTTTTTTGTTTCTTTTTTTTTGCCAAGAGGTTACTGACTTATTATTTATGTTATCTTAAAAGGGTATTTTGCACATTTCCCTCTCAACTTATATTGCTTTACAATTTGCTTCTTGAAATTTTAATTTTGGCAAGTTATTCCTTCAACGTATAAAATTATTGCAATATATTCTATTTTGACGATGATTGTGTTAAATTAGTATCAAAAAATTATATTCGACGAAATATTCCAACATCTCAATTCAAATGTAACACAAATTTTTCAAGTTATCAACTTTTAATCCTCTAAATTTAATAAAAAATTTTGAATAAATTTAATAAAATAAGGCACATTATAATAATTTATAAGTTCAGGAGGTTGATTGTCTAAATTAAAATTTAAGAAGCAATATACTAAATCACGACAAATTCAGAAGATAATTACACTAGAAACTTTATTTTAAATAATTGTGTCATTATGATCTTTTATTTTCTTTTTATTAATTAGATGTCAATTAGTTATTTTTAAGTAAAATAATATAAATAATATATTTTAACCTTCAGTAATATTTCTGATTTTTTTCTCAACTATTAATAGCACCATGGTGGTTGCGAAGAAAAGACCTATTATTATAACTATTATTATTTAAACAAAGTGCCTACATTGCTTGGCGCTTCTGCAAAGCAACACTTGTACATATGCACCAACACCAATCATCTAGTCATAATGATGGCGGTTAATAAATAAGACAATGTACTTGGTCAAATTTTGTTTAATTTTTGTTTTTTGCATGGATTGGTCAAATTATATTTACTTAAAAATTGTAAATTTTTTTGTAGGAGCTTAAAAAATGTAAATCCAAGGGGAAAACTACAACAACCTATTTGAATTTTAAAACCATTGCTAAACTTTGACATATGAATAATAAATCAATCTAAAGCCATGGTACTATTTTTAGAATTAAATTTGACATATTCTATACTTTTGATACCAAGTCTAGCATGTCATATTTTAACATTTTAATTTCTATTAAATGGATATATACTTGACTTTTTATTTAATCAATAAAATTATAAGTTTTTTTAAAAAGAATTCACTTCTATTAGTTTTAAAGCTTCAATAACAATGACAAATATTATATATATATATATATATTTATATGCTTTAAAATAGAAAATTAAATAACACATCAGATGACATTTTTCAGATTCTTTTTTCACGTTCAAATATAGCATTAACATTAATATTTAGAAAAAAATAAAAAATTTATTATAAATTTAGACTTTTATCCCTTATTATTAATAAATGCCTTTTTATTAGTATAATTATTTAACTAAAAAAATTATGTATTAAGAGTAAAAGGTAAAAATTTTGATACTTGAAAATCAAGATTACCCATATTTACATTAGAGATGATCTAAACTCAAACTTAGCAGTGAGAAGAAAGTGCATTGTAATTGGATTTGCGTGCAAAGCTAGCAATCGTTTCAGAACAGTTTCGTGTGTATCAGCATGGCCTCCTAAGGTCTGATAGATTATGAGTATCAAATCAACAATGCAATCCACTTTTCCATCTTGATTGATTCTTGACACATTACCGAGAATAGGAAGCGCCTTTTCTGAATCTTTTTATTCATTTATTTTTTTAACCTAATATTGTGTGCTTGCAATCTAACAATCATGAAGATGGAAAACATATCATAGCCAAGCCTTTTGCATTGCAAAGAAAAAACAGCAGTTTGTCACATGAGTTTGCATTAAACACCAACTCACTCATTACAGCAATACAAATTACTGTGCCAAGGGTTTTCCTGATCACGTAAAATTCTATCCCATCCAAAACAATCCCAACAAAATAGTCACCAACAATATTATCATGAAAAGTCTCAATGCAGAAAAAGTACCCTCAAAACAAGGAAAACTAACTAAACCACAAAGGCAGCAGAAAATGAATAGAGAAACCAATTGCACCACTTATAGAAGGAAATGAAAAAAAATAAAAAAAAATAAAAACTTCACCAAGATAACAGCTCTGCACAATAATTTTGCACCTATTGGTCTTTTTTTTTTTTTTTTTGGGTATAGATCAAAGGGAAGCCCGCCTACATTTTTCACAAGCTTCACTTAAAAAACCAAGCCACAAAAAAAACCTGAACAACAAAACCAAAGGAACAGTAAGAAATCCATCCAATCTCAATCAGCAACATTGAAAATCGACACTCTACAATGTATCCCTACCGCACATTTAAATGAGGAACTGCCACCTGTCAAGCCGCAATAGTGAGATCTTTAATTGAGCAGGCGTTTGCCACATAAAACTGCAAGAACAAAAAGAAAAGACAAAAGGTAAGCACGCGGGAGAAAAAAGTACCAATTGGTTGCAAACAATTACAACCCAGCAATAACAAAAACAAGCACGCAAGGAATCACAGCAATGATTTCTTTAATCATGGAATGCTCAATGGCATTAAACATGGAAAAGATCAGAGAATCAGATATGCTAATATCTAATATACTTCATTATACTGCAAATGCCAGGCAAAAACATCCTGACTGATGTTTTGTAGTCCAGCAATATGGCAACACTCCTAATCTTTCAACTTAGGTTTAAAAGTTACTCTAAAATGACCCGTTCAAGATGTTAAAAAAGCAAGGGGCATAGATGTAAGAACCATACCTAATGTATGTTGGACTACATTGCGGCCCAAAGTGCTCCAGTACGAATCCGGATAACACAAAGGACCTAGAGGAAGGCCTGAGATACCAGTTTACCACAACCCAGAATTTTCCAAAGCCCCAAAGTAACACAAAGTTTTATTCGGGCAAAATAAAACCATTAAATGCTTATTCAAACAAGCTCCATCCTATGTAAGTACTTCATTGACCGAAGTTCATCTCCGAGTATCTGCACATGGAAGAAGAAAATTCTTTAAAAAGGCAAGAAAAACATGGCACAAGTCCCACGGTAAACTGAACCCTTCTTCTTTTCTAAACTTTTCCCCCCTTTTGACGAGGATCTTGTTTTGCAATTACAAATGACAACATGGATCAGTTGGGTATATTTTATCTTGTTCAGCAATTACAATTACAAATGATATCATGGACCAGTTGGGCATATGAACTTACCTACGAGGCTTATTTTGCCGCTGCCCAAATTCATCGCTCACAATTTCTGCATACAAAAGAACAGGGTGAACATCTAACGTTATAGGTATTGATAAATGAGGCTAAAGGTAGGAATTATGTCGTACCAGGCTTTTGTGAAGACTTCCATTCATTACTGGGTTTGTTTGAATTACTTTCTTTGCTGCAAACATAAAAAATATTATCTTAAATTAAATTCTACTAACTTCTCTCCTTTTTAAAAATTTAAAATCTAAAACTGTCAACGTCATGAAATTTTGAGAGAGAATATATAACAAGCCATTCATGCACTTCCATCTGGACATACAGCATTTATTACAAACTTCAGCCAGACGAGGAAGAAAAGAAATTAACAATTGCTGCAGTTGGAACAAAGTCAAGCAAGCATCTTGGCCAAGCATGTAGTACAACAAATAACTTAAGAAAAAAAAAAAAAAAAAAAAAAAAAAACAAAAAA
>NW_010367153.1:103521-126242 GCF_000414095.1 Morus notabilis | reverse complement strand
AAAAAAAAAAATTAAAAAAAAAAAAAAAAAAAAAAAAAAGACCAACATGAAATAAGCTTGGATTCGACAACAGGCGAAAAAGATCATCCGGATAACATATATAATAGAACTAGTGACACCATGCTACCAACCTTGAGGCACCCCCAGAAGACGACTGTCCTGATGGGCGAGCATGGTAAGCACCGTCAACAGCAATATAGGGTGAACAATATGCTCCTGCAGCACCCGCTAGCACTGGGAGCCTGAGAAAAACAAAAACAATTTAACTCTTTATGTCATAAGGAATGAGAAAAACTCTAATACATGCAACTCCAATGCATTAATTTTTATAACTTAAAAAACTATTCTACTTAACGAGATTAGACGCTAAAATATTTCCTACTGGATAGGCAAATCTCAGCTCAGCAGGGAAACAGAATAGAATTGATACGCTAGTAAATATAAGGTCAAAAGTCTGAAATATGTACAACTGCCTCTCCATGACAAGTACCACTTAACCACTTATTGAACTAGCCCAGACATGAAATCCAAAAGCATATAATATAAATAAACAAGAAATGCAGCTAAGAAATTGCATGTATCGTAAAATGCCTATACCATGTCATCTCAGAATTTCCCAGACCAAGACCTTGTGGCTGAGCAACATATCCAGGAAATGCCATCCCAACAGCAGGAACCCCCATACCACCAGGATGCTGACCTCCAAATTGCATGACTGCCCAACAAGCAACCAAATACAACTCATAAAAAATTTGGACAATAAGAACTCGTATATCACATAATATGCATACAAAGTACAAACAGTTAAGCTCAGTAAAACATAATTGTTTTCAATATCTCAAATCTAGATAATGCTATTCAAATTGCGAAATATATGTGCGCGTGCATGCTTGTATGAGCATGTGCGCTATGTTTTATAGCAAACTAGCATCTCAAGAGGAAGCCCCACGAGTGCATAATTCCAAAGAATCTAAAGAAAAATAAAGGGCCCTAGAAACATTACATGGAAGAAATGCTGGACTACCAGGGAAATTCTGATCTCCATGACTAACACCCATACTACCAGTGGTTGCAATAACCTGAGCTCCACCATACAAAACAGAGCCCCTTCCACTACCCTGAGCAACACCTTTCCCCTTTGCAATCAACGCTGTTTTAGATTTATTTGCCTCTGAAGACGAATCCCCTTCTCCAGGTTCCAATGAACTTATTGACAGAGCTGTATTTGGCGGAGAAGAAGCTTGAGATCCACTACCAGGGCGCTGTCCCAACTGCTGAGCAGGAGTCTGCACAACAGTTTGCCCTCGGCCTTGAACTGGACTTCGCTGAACAGCATGTGGCTGTGCGGATAAAGAACCTCTTATGGCGTGATTATGAAGTGGAGCTGCTTGGTAAGTCATCTGTCCTGGAATAACAGCCCTCCCATGAGTCCTAGACTGAGAAGGCTGAGCTGTATTTACCAACAATGTTCCAGACGGTGGCATTTGTATGTTACTCGAGGTTTTCCCAGCAGATGAACTGATGGAATCATTGATGTTTAGCTTGTCCATGCGAACAGATTCAGCTATATTCTTTCCTCGCAGTAATGTATTGTCCACAGCAGATGGGCGAAGATTTCTGTTAGTACTTCCTGCTTGAGCATCCCTTTTATGTGTAAGGGAGATATCCTTATTGGAAGAGCCTGATGGGTAAAAAGGTGGAGATGCCGAATTTAAGCTTGATGCAAACACATTTTTCCTAGCAGGAACCTGGTCAAACTCTGCATTAGATGCGGGTGCGAAAGCTCTTGCTGAGTTAGTATTAGACGGTTTCTCGGTGGGCTTCCTGGATCTACATAAATCAACACAGATTATAAATATATAAGAATATCAAGATGAATTTAGCAAAGGAAAATAAACAATTTTTCTTCAAATAAGTAACAGTAAATAATTGATACATTGCTGTTGGGAAAAGTTGTACTTACTGTTTGTTTAGTGTTGAAGGTGCCAAGGCGCTGTTCTTTGTCATGGGTTCGTACTTCCTGACCCCTTTCCCCCTCACGCCCTTGGATACCTGGCTCTGATTAGTACTGTTGTTATATGTTTTAGACCTGTTGCCTCTACCATATCCACGGTCAACACCACGGCCTCTACCACGACCTCGATAATGGCCCTTAGAAGATCTCCTTCCCTAAAATTTCAGAAGATGTTAACAACAAAGCAGATTTGAGAGCCTCAAGGCGAAGGAACGTACTATAAAGAAAAATGCATGCATTTAAACCAGTATACTATGAGGGTTGCACATATGAAACGCCAGTACCTCCTGATAATGCCTTTCCTGCAAAGTTATCTCTTCAAATTTGTCATGTCCCCACTTCCTGTCATCTTTGGACTCCCACAGCCTCCTTCCACCGTGTGTCCGCCTATTCAAAAATAATGTTGCATTTTTATTAACCATTCAAGAAGTGTACTTGTTACTTCCCAAAAAAAAAAAAAGCCTTATTTACTAGAAAGAACTATGAAAGAAACATAGAAGTAAAGGGAAATGAACACCATAAGCCCTTGAACCAGAATAGTGATGGTAACCCAGATACCGAAACTATATAAAGGGTATACAAAGGTAACCAAAGAAACAACCCAATTACAAAAGTATATTTGCACAAACCCATTGAAGTCATAGCAGCTTACAAGAATTCAGTCCTACATACTTATCCAAAGAGAAAATCATACCTGTGGCGACCACCAGCATTGTCCCTGAACCTGTCATCATGCATGTAAAAAGCTCCAGCAGTGGGCACTGCAAAGGGCTCATGCTCCTTCTTCTCCTCTTCCCCCTCGGCCTGACTCTCACCATGCGCCTCCACCGAACCATCCACAGGCGCCCTGCCATTACACGACACCTCCTTCGGAACCGCAACCGCCAAATTCTCACCACCACCCTCCCGTCCACGACCACTCTCCTCATAGACCTCCTCTTCTTCCTCCCCTTCTTCATCATCAATCTCTTCCTCCTCTTCTTCTTCGTCGTCCAAGACCAATTCTTCTTCGTCCTCGTCGTACTCCGCCGCCCCGCCCTGACCGTCCGATTCATCATCCGAATGAATCCCGCCCCTTCGATCCACCCTCCGCTTCTCACCCACCCCTCCTTCTTCCTCATCGTCGCTCGCTTCCCGCCTCCGCATCGCCAGCGATCGCTTCGCCTCCTCTGGATCACTCTCGTAATCCACATCTTCCGCACCGACCATCGCCATCTCCTCCAAACGACACAAAAACCCTAAATCTCCAATGTCCCAATTCGAAGAGCAAAAAAGTAAACAAATTTCGCCCAATTAAAAGGAAAAACAAGAAGAAAAAGCTTTCGCCAAATGGAAACCTAATTACTCAGAACTCAATCAGTCCAAATCTCTAAGAAAACTCAAAGCCTTATCGCAAACCCGAACTCTGATTCAACCAGTTAGAAATCGGTACCGAGAACCCAAGCAAGAAAAGCCCGTAAAAGGCAGAAAAAATATTAGCGGGAATCAAACGCCGAGAGGAGAGAATTCCCCGAAAATCGAAACCCTAAAGACCCAAATTTCATGAAATTTGGGACCTTTTGTTCTGGACAGGGATCTAGGGATACTCCTCGTGAAACCCTAGATTTTGAGAGGGAGAGATATTTGGGGCTTTTGGGTGCGTCGTCATCACTTGAAATAGAAAGACATGGAATTGCAATTTCTTCACAGATTTATTGTTTATTTATTAATTTATTTATTAAGGAAGTTGTGAGGACTTATCTAGTTTGAAAGGGGCATTATGGGAAATTTAGGGTGTGGGTTCGGAGATTGGGATTGGTCAGGGCTTCTGACACGTGAGAGATTGCAAGGCTGAGTTTAGCTAAGATTTTGGCACGTGCGATCCCTACGCTCTTGGCATGGTCACATGGGGGGCGGGCTAGGATTGAGTGAATCTGAATCTAATCTACCAATAACAAACCAATCAAGTGTCCGCCAAGTCGGCATACAGAAACGATCCAAATCCCATCACCCGTCAGCAGTTTTTGAACTGGGAGTGGGACCCAACAACTATAAAAAACCATTCTTTTTCCTTTTTTTTTCAAAAAAAAAAACATTTTATGGTATGGTCAATGGTGTACCGGTATGTCAGATTTTTTAATCTTTAAATATGCATATTTTTTAATTTTTATGTGATTTTATACAAATTTAATAAACATAAAACCTGACCTACTGATATATTAACGTACTAAAAAATGTCTTAAAAATAGTATAGCAAACTTAGAAAATTTACATAAAAATTACTCACAATATCTAAACAAACTTGTTACAAGTTCTAACAAAAAAAAGAACTTGTTATGTGTAGAGACAAAAAAAAAAAATGCTAAACATGTAAAACAAATCACTTATTTGACTTTTTTAAGTTATTAGAAACTAACATATAAAATTATGTGAGATCTGAAATGGTTTTTTTTTTTTTTTTTTAAATAAAAGGGAGGAAAAAAAGTGATTCTTAGAACATAACAAGATCATGTCCTTGTGGATTGGTCTCACGGAGGAACGCGACCGCGGGTGAGATCTTGTAGTAGTTTTTAGTTAGGGTTGGCAATCCAGATTGCCGTGTCGTGTTGACTCCCTCAGTTGACACGATAAGACCTTACACGAATACGACCCGTTTATTATTCGTGTTAAAATACAAAATTCAAACACGACCTGTATATTGACGGGTTGACACGACACGACATGACTAACCTGTTTATTAAACAGGCTACAATAGTGTCGTGTCAACATGTTTCTATAACCCTATTATTAACATGTTTATAAAATGAGTGTCAACCTATTTATCAACCTGTTTCTCAACCTGGCCAGCAAACATAGGTAAACAAGTTATAATTGTGTTGTGTATTCATAGTACCCAAATATGACATGTTTAATAAACGGGTTACGACGGGTCAATTGTGGGTTGGCGGGTCAACCTAAAAATGACACGTTATTTAATCGTGTTTTACGGATTCGACCTGATTTTGATACAAACATATATATAATAAACCCAAATCCGCTAACTTCGTGCAGATTTTAAAATGTGTCGTGTTGCTACCTGAATTGTTAGTCCTTTAATAACGCGAGAGACCCACATCACATCAGAGAGAATTATTATGGATGAGATCTCGTAGTGAAAATTTGTGATGGACGAGAGCCACATCTCAGGGAGAGGCGGGTGGCTGTGGGCTAGATCAAGTTGTTAACTTGGAAAATCTACAGCGGATTCTCAAGTATCTATGCTTTATTTGATTAGCAAAAAGTATCTATGCTTTATCTGAGAATATTAGTACTATTAATGCAATATCTAGTACAACCTTCCAAACTTGTTGGACTCAAATCACATGTTCAAGTTTGATGTTATAAATAATGCGATTTTGTTTTATTATTGGTAAACATTGGTTTTCTTGTAATGGTGTTGACTGTTTGTGTTTTCCTTGATCATGTTTAACCGGGAAACCTTGGCACATCACCATTATTGACCAAACATCTCCATATACAGAGTTAATCATGCCTAAAATCAAAAGTGAAAACTAATGGTTAGTCTTCCTACATATATATTTGAAAGTGTTTCTATATACTTCGCTAGCCACGACACCGAAAAGAAAACTCAGTTGTGGTACTACTACTCAGATATGGCATGCCATTAGTTTTCACAATCAGCTAACCCCCAACCACATGTGGCACATCCAACTCCACCCATTTCCACTTCCTTTTCTTTTCTTTTTTGCCCTTTCCACCTGCCTTTTCTCTGACAACTTTTAATTTATTATTTTTTTTTTTTTTACGGGAGAGATTTGAACTCTATTAGAATTAATTTTTATTTATTTTTAAAAACGTTTTGTACGTTTTTTGAGACACGAAAATAAAAACGATTTATAAATTGTGTTTATTTAGTAAATATTTAAAAAAAAAAATAGTGAGTAATTTTTGTGAATGAAAAAACGATTAAAAGTTATTTTTTCTTTTCTGTTTTCATTTTATAATACTTATAAAAAAATGTTATAATATATTCATTAATAATTATAACCAAACACGATTTCACTTTTTTATTATATTCAAAATAATTTTTTAAAAAATCAACCAAACGCAATTTCAAAATCGGTTCAAAATAATTTTATTTTTACTTTTATATTAAAAATAAAATTATTTTAAAAACATTATCAAACGAGTTCTACATTTTCAGGTGGAGTTGGGCTTACCGCTAGGCTAACAACAAGTACAAAAAAAATTCAAAAATAGTAGAAAATAGGCCAATATGAAAAGCTTAAGAAAGTATATAAGCCAATTTTTAGTTATAAAAATTAATAGGCCATAACTTATCAAGTTATGGTTCATAACCAGATAAATTATGGACAAAATTATCAAGTTATGGTTCATAGCTAGACAAGTTATGGATAAAAACCGTGAATTATGAACAATAACTTGTCAAGTTATGGTTCATAACTAAACAAGTTATGGACAAAAACAGTAATTTAGCCTATTTATTAACTTATGTAAACTATTGACCTATTAATTTTAATTCATCTCAAGTCTTGATCTATTTTCTTTTTTCTCCCTACAAAATATTTAAACATTTTCAAGGTGCTACTAATGTCACAAGTACAACCCATGTTCATCATATTTTGAACACCAACTACCAAAGGAATTCTTGTAGCTGAAAAATAATAATAATAATAATAATAATAATAATAATAAAAAGATATCTTCTTCGTTGTTCAACCAATAAAAGCCATCACGTCACACACTCTATCACCATCAACAGAGGCAACTCCCATAACTTCTCAAGGGCGTTCCCGGAATTTCCATGTCCTAATAATCTAGTTCCACTTTTGAGTTGTTCTCACAGTTCATGCCAAGCACATAAGATTGGCCATCTCGCAAGCATGATCAGATAATATTTCCTCTATAGTTGATGATCGCCACAAATACAATACTACTGTTTAATACTACTTTCTGATTTTGCGAAGGAATATCATATAGTTGTTCTGGCGGCAATGGCCAGACGGCTTAAGGAGGATGAGAAGAACCAGATGATCATTTGCGCGCTTCTGAAGCTTCCGGGGAATCGTCATTGCATCAATTGCAATTCTCTAGTAAGCTCTTTTTCTTCTAAAGTTGAAGAAAATAATTATCCAAAAAGTTATATTCTTGCTTCTCATGGAGTTATGCTTCATGTTGGTTTTGCCTTCAAAAGGTAGAAAACAAAAGCTTTCATAAGGTGTTGTACTTGTGACGTGATTTACAACATGGTTTTTCTATCATCTTGGTCCTTATGTGATTGGATGAAGAATAGTTCACCAGGTAATTGTCATGATGATAGAGTTATATATCTAACTAACGTATAATCTCCTTAAAATTCACATGCCACATTGAAAATGTATTCTCATTTTATGTGTCTATTGAAGCAGGGACCAAGATATGTTTGCACAAATTTTTGGACATTTGTCTGCACAACCTGTAGTGAAATTCTTTATGCTTAGAAAAATGCTTGTGAGAATAACTTATATTGAGCACCACAACTAATAGAAAGTGAGTCCTATCTACGAGTTTTATATTCTGAGACCCGCTTTCTATTTATTTGTCGCGCTGATTACCACCAGAGTCTCCTAACAAGCATTGCGCGCTCTAATGCTTATATTTCTCTCATCTTCCGTTTTTCATTATTTTATTTGTTTACTTCAACTTTTATTTTTAGGTCACTCCTAATTATAACTAAAGAGTATTAAGTTTCTTAGGTAAGAATTGTTTATTTATCTTTTCCTTTTTCTTTTTTGACTTCACAACCAAAAATCCAAGCCGTGAATTACACAGAGTGAAATCAATTTCAGTGGCTAAGTTCACTTCTCAAGAAGTTGGCGCTCTCCTAGAAGGGGGGAATGAGGTACAATATTTATCCATATTCAAACTTGCTAATTAGCCTGTTCTTGTTTCCTTTGTGTGTAAATAAAAGTACCACTTTGCTAATCGATCAGTTCACATCTGTCACATTTTTGCAACGCGCAAAGGAATTTTATCTCAAGGACCATAATCCACAAAATTTCCCTGATAGCAGGTGTATCTTTTATTGTCTGTTTAGTTCGCTGATTTGAATTTTTAATTTAAGTTAAGATGTGACTTTATATGAGCTTTTTACTGTAATAAAAAAGTTAGATGTGACTGTTTGTGATAACTTTTTACTGTAGCAAAACTCGAATCAGCGAAATGAACGGGGTTTTAGTTTTAGAGTGTGTTTGGTATGATAGAAAAGTGGAAGGAAGGAAGTAGGTAGTAGTGCTGGAACTTTGGACGGGCCCACCGCGATCGTCCAAAAAATTTGATTTTGAGCCCGATGCTAGAACCCGCCCGCCCGATTTTTTTCGGGACGCCTGCCCGAGCCCGAGAAGGCCCATGGACGGGCCGCGGGCCTGGTTTTGGCTGCTCTAGCCCAGCCGGGCAGCCCGAGTGGCCCAAAAAAAATATTTTTTTATTATATTTTTTTAATTTTTATAATATTGTATATATATTATAAATAATATACTATTATTTAGTAATTGTATTTGTATATAAATGATTATTAAGTTATTTTGTGTTAAAATTATACAAAAATTGAGAGAGATTGAGAAAAATTGAGAGAGAAAAATGTGTGGGGGATGAGGGGTATTTATAGAAAAAATTTTGGGTTAAAAAATTAATTTTTTTTCCCCAAAAGTCGGATCCAACGACTACTTTCAATTTTTGGTGGGTCGGGTTCGGGCGGTTCGGGCCAAAATTCAGGCAACAGTAAAAAAAAGAGCCGTTGGAGTCGGGCTTTGGGTTCGGGAATTCGGCCGGAGGGAAAAAAATAAAAAATAAATCCGGCGGTTGGCGGTTGAGGCTATTCTTTTGGCGGCGGCCTTCGGCAATGTCGTCCAATTTCGGGCAGCCCGTGCCCGAAAACTTGCTTGGACGGGCGGCTTTATGGGCTTCCCCGTCGAGCCCGAAAAAGTCGGGCTTCGGGTAGGCCTGCCGGCCCAAAGTTCCAGCACTAAGTAGATAGATTATTGGATGGAAAATAATAGAGTTGGTTGTTTGGTAAGAAGGAAGAGATGCGAGAAAAGAAAATAGGATGGAAAAGAATTATGATGGGGCCACTATTTTTTATCTCTCCAACATTAGAAGGAAAACTCAAATCCACTCATCTATGACTAAATTTACTTTGTGTCCTTATTTTAAAATCTAAATTAATATTAAACAATTGATAAAATAGTAATTTAGGCTATTACATGTTTTCTTTCCTCTCATTATAACCAAACACTATAAAAAAAAATCAACTTCATTCATTTCCTTCACATTTTCTTTCTTTTATGTGTTTTCTTTTCATTCTCGTTTTTTCCCTCCTACCAAACAGTGTTAAAGTCCTCTTTTCAATTTACTTTGTGTTACAAGCATAACATCACAACTTGTCAACTTGTTTCTTTTTTTTTTTTCTTTTTTTTTTTTAAATTTAATTTCAGTAACATTGAGAGACTACGAGACTTCATTAGGATGTGTATGTGGAAAGAGGACATAGTGGTGAGAAAAGTCACGAGCCTTCAAGTATTAAGCTTCGTTGCATTTTTCTTTTTTATATGGGATGTTCGGAACTAATTGAGCCCCATTTCCATTTCTTGTTAAAATTACGCTTGTCAATCATCAAAATCCTCTCAGTTTCTAAGGATATAAATACACATATTTTATGCAGGTTAATAGTCAAAAGAATGGTCAGTACAGGAGAAGTCAATCCCAGACTGAGGAGGTAGGTCCCAAATTTTGGCTCTATTGCAGAGAGCTACACCATTTATTAACGAAAGCAACAATATAAAAGAAAAGGCAAGTAAGAGCACATACACTCTATAGTAATTCATGCTTAAATGCTTAATCTGAGAGCTCCATCGACTTTTAATTCTTACAAGTATTTATAAGAATAAAAAAAAAAAAACAGAGAGAATCACACACTACCAAGATATGTGCGTAAAAACCCTAATATAGCACTACTTAAAATTTTCGGTCGATATGCTTTCTGACTATGGGTCAGAATGATAATTAGGCTCCACACATGCTCGATACATGTTGGTTGGGTTGAATTCCTTCTCTTGGTGTAATCACTTGTTTGGACTTCTTTAGCATTATGAAAGGTTAAAAACAAAAAAATATATTTCATTGGTAGTGCGATTTTAGTCGGTGCCTATTTGGGAGAGCTTTTTAAAAATTTCTTTTGATTTTTCGGTTCTAAATAATGCTTTTAAAAGTATTTGGATGATTTTTCAAAAGTACTTTTTAACTTTTTAAAAGAGCTTTCAATTAAAGCCACACAAAATAAGGCTTCTAAAAATAGCACTTATAAATATACTTCAAAATTTACACCAGAGTTGTATTAAGACTATAAACTTTATTCTAACATGTTTATTACTTATTAGAAAATTTAAACATCATTTTCAATCATTAAGCTCTTTTATTTTAAACACTTACTGAAAAGTTTGAAAAGTTACAGTTTTTACTTATCTTTTTTTACTAACTAAAAGCAAAAGCAAAAGCTCAACTAAAGGGACCTTAGTTTTTCCGCATGGGCCTGCAGGATGTTTCCACTGCTGTTTGTTCATCCATTCCAGAACTTGTTCCAGGATAACATGCAGCTCAAGTCAATGGCGTACAATATGCTTCTATAGTGGTAATATTTCCTTCATAGAATCTGTCAAAAGAATGGCGTAGAACATCTAAAACTCCCCATATGTACTTGAACTCATTGATAAGGGTCTTCTGTTGCAGCAAGTACCTAAAATTTACCAACGTTCTGTTAGAAAAATGGCTTGCTAAGCCATTTTAAAGGCCCATTTTGAGGCCCATATTCGAATAGAGCCCAATAAGTTTTTAAGACAGGCCTCGATGGATTTGCGTTCTCCGTCATAAGGAGATCGAAATTGGATATTCATACGCTCAAAATGGATATCGGGTGAATGAGAATGCCGGACCGTTCCCAGCGGGTTTGGGGCCCAATGTGTGCGACCTGCGGATACGAATGCTGGACCAAAAAACCTGCTCCGTGCACTTTTATAATTTTTATTTTTGATTCAGCCAAGACTTTTCCAGCCTTTCGCCCTTACCTTAATGTTGTGCTTAATGGCTGGAAAATGAGCATAATGGTGATTGAAGGAGGGCTTAATGGTATGCTTAATACCGAGCTTAATGGTGGACTTAATGGCCGGTTATGGCTTCAGTTTTGTGTTCATAAAATCCGAAATTACTGTGGATTTGTGGCTACGTTCATCATGCATGTTTTGCACCATTAAGATGTGCGTTTAAGTCCCATAATGCCATGTTTTGTAACCCTTATTCCGAAAGCCTATAAAAGCCATGCACCACATGAAGGACATGCACACATTTCTAAGTTCTCTTCTCCTTACTCTCGATTCTCTCTTCTCTTGCGAGTTCTTTGTGTGTTTTTCATTTGTAGCTCTATTTTGGTGATAGAGGGAAGGTCCAAGTTCTAGTTCGCCGGACGGTTCCGATAGTGCTCGAGCTACCGTCATTATCGTTGTATCCTGGGAGACGGACGTCCAACGTTGCCTCAAATACTCGCCGGAGGGGATGAATTTGTTTTAAGGAAAGCGTGCTTCACGTGTATCGATATCCTTACAATTCAGTTTCCGAGTTTGGTACAAAGGTTGAATTAGTGTTGTAATGATTTCGTTATTTTGTTTTTTTTCATAAATTATTGTTGTTCTTCTTTGTATTGTCCATATTTTCCTAACACGATCAAACTCCTGTTCAATCTCAAACGGTATGAGGATTTCATAGCTACGAATTGAAAAGAACTCATGAATTTGTTACTCATCTATTTGAACAGATTTCAGTAGAACCTCATATAGTACAAAACTTTGCATCATTGAATCACTAGAGAGTTATACTAGGAAAGTTAGGTAGTCAAATACTCAAAATATTGCTGACTGATTTGCAAAGGGGTTTAGAATACATGACCTTTTAGCAACAGAATTTTGTCTGACAGTTTCCTTCCGTGGCATATTTGCAACTCCATCACCTCCTTACAGAGCTGTTCAACCACAACAATGTTGCACCTGGAGAGTGCCAACAAGTAATTAAGATATTTGTCTATTGTCTCTCTATCTTATTTTTATGGGTTAATTACATTTTTAGTCCTACAGTGAAGTCTTACTTTGGTGCCTGATTTTTAAAACATTTCAAAACGAGTCACTGAACTACTAAACTTGTCTCAAATCAGTCTTTCTATTCATCTGATTATTAAAATCTTAACAGAATAAGGCACGGTTTTCTTCTTAATAGTCGTGCCTTAATATCTAAAATATAGAATTAACTTCTGGTCGTTGCCTGCCCCAGACTAGTTCGAGATCAAAATGAGACTTCGCTTATAGTTCGGAGACTAAAATTTTATTGAGATTAATCCTATTTTTATTATGAGAAATGAGAATGCCTAAATTTTTTGTTTAATGATATTCAGATGCAGAAACTTGGCCAGAAATACCGGGGAATATGCTTTGTCTAGGGTAACATACTTTTATCTTTGCATTTGATATTGTGCCTGAAAAGAAGATAAGAAAATGGTAATTAAATCCTTTTTTTTTTTTTTTTTTTGTAACATTTCAGACATGAAGCTGGAGGCAGCTTATACACAGGTCAGGAGCCAAGTGGTAAACTGTTTGTCTCCACGACCCAGAATTCCTTTTCTACCCTTGGAGGCAATCCATTTGCAGAGGTTTAGAAGATAAAGCAAGACAATATTATTACTCTCTCTGAAGGTGGAGATCATATTGGCATGAAAATATGTGGATTGGTAGCTGAAGGAATATGATCTGTGTTCTCTTTGTGATGGACAAGATTAACCGAAGGACTTCACTTTTTTACGAGTCACCTTTAACAGCCCATGTCCGGTTAAATCTCACTTAATGAATGGGAAAAGATGACGTGCCGCTCATAGCACCGAACGGCTATCAATTTGGTAGCTGCGCCTGTGCGCCATTTCGTTATAACTTATCAGTTTCTTTGAAGTCAAAGCCCCGTCGTAGAGTCGTCTATTAGGCCCTATTTATTTAGTTTAAATTACAATTTAAGTTTTTGTTACAGTATTTTTTTTTTAAAATAAAAAATCAAATTTAATTTTTTATGTTACAATCTTTTATCTCACATAAATTTATTTTTCAATTCGAGTTTAAAACTCGAACTAACGAAACGAAAGAAGCCTAATATACAAACATTTGAAATAGGTAGCCCCTTCAACTCTCAGTGCTTAATGCTTAGAAAGAAGAACAAGCTACTACGTCCTGAAAGAAACATTGAAGGGTAAGATTATTGATAGTGCTTCAACTCCAACAAACATCCCAAGCTATTGAGACACCAATACAACACTTTATGATAATAAAGGTGTGTATCAACCAATTATTTACTCCGTGAAAAGCAAACAATATGACTACTCCGTTAATTTTGAACTCAGTGATAAGGGTCTGAAACTTACAACCCGACGTATTAGTGTGGTATACTCTTAACTAGGCATGCACCTTAAATATGTTAAACACAACTTTACCATGTTTTTTGTGACTATTACTATATCATACACAAAATCTAGCTATCCCAATTTTTCGTTTCGTAAAACATTTATTTTATTATATTTTGGGAATTATGCAGTTGATTTTTACTACTAAAGTAAGCAAGCTGTTGCAATTTTCTACATCAACAAAGAATGAGCGTTCATTAAATTGTAGAATTGAGAAATGTTAGCGTTACTTTTTCTGTCACTCTATCACCTTCTACATTCAGTGTTTGACACGTGGACACTCTGCTATCTCATTTCATGTTTAAATAATAATATATCAACAAAACTGACCACAAGCAACACTACGAAAGGGCCATTCATGTTGGAATAGAATAACGGAAATGCCAGGTAAAATCATGAAGTCAATTGGCAGTTAGCGATTGCCAAAAAAAAAAAAAAAAACCCAAAAAAAAAAAAAAAAACCCAAAAAAAAAAAAAAAAAATCACCAACTTAACAATAAATTTAAGATTTTCAAAAGGCACCTTAGCAAAACTTGATATCCAAATGGCACGTTAGCAAAAATTAAAGCAACCAAACCGCACATAAACTTACAAATCAGCCGCTGGATGGAAGCAAGCACCTATAGTTATACTATATACCATGTTCAGTCCTTCGAAGGGTCAGACTATCATCAAATCAAAATGTAGCTTCTTATGGCAAATCTGGATATTTAAAAACCATACGTATGAAATAAACTCACTAAAGACGAAGGGCGGTTAAAAAAAAAAAAAGAAAGAAGAGGATTAGCAACAATCTTTTACATTACTAGTTTTATAAGCATTCAATGTTTTTGTACTACCGGTTGTCTCGTATACAAAAATAAGTTTCAAAAACATATGGAAGGAAATTACAGGAGGGAAACATGTAAATCTGATGGTGTTCTGGATTACTACACATTGCAATGGCTATGGTGCTGAGCAAAGGCTCTCTTCCATTAACTCCTGAAACACCCCTTCTTCACTGTTGCCAGCATATACCGATCAGGCTGCGGATTCTGCTGGTAAAAACTCTTGTGATAAAATGTGTTTTTATCGGTGTAAGAAGCGCGGGATGTTAGGAGATGGTGTTATGGTGAGTGTATGGATTATTGCTACTGTGCTAGGCGTGTTTGCATTCCTATATAGTGCAACCATTTTGGTTTGGTAATCAAAGCTTGAAATGTCATAAATGTGCGTTTGATGTCTTATGTTGTCTTCTTTTATTTAAGAGAGATAATAAATCACCTTCCAAATTTGTCATATTGTCACATATATACGGCTCTAGGGAGAATTCATTTTCACCATCTCTTTTAGAAGCCAATTAGACGTTAGATATCCACATTTAATTAATGCAATACTAGGGATCTGGCTTATAAATGACAACAAATTAAGCCTTGAAAAAAAAAAAAAACACTGTTGAAAGTAATCATGTTGAAGGGGCAGAATATGAAGGCAATTTTTTTAGTGGTCATGTTCATGGGGTTATTCTTTGGGCAATATGCAATGGCAAGGTTTGACAAATGCTATGCAGGGTGCTATTTCGAGTGCATTATAGTATAGACATGAAGGAAAAGATCCCTTATGTGCCAAAGAAATTCTTGCCTTGTGCCTGGAAATGCTTGAAGAAATGTGTCCTTCCTGTTGATCTAAAAGATAGTTGCCCTCTCTCTACGATGGTATGTTCTTTCAACCATATTATATATATATATATATATATATATATATCTAGATTTTGTGTTCTTTGATCTGCATCTCTAGTTTGATCTTTTACCCTAATTTTCATTTTTGGGAATAGTTTTTTTTATTTTTATTATTATATATCTTGAAAATGTGAGTCATATATGGTTAAAATGTAGATTCTGAGAGCATGAAAGGCTGTTTGAATCACTGCTCCAACGACTTGTGCAACCAAAAACCTTCTTAGTCCTTTTTGAACGTGTATTGAAATTTAGAACTTTGATATAATATGGATCAATTAATTAATAAAATGTCGAGTGACACCTTCTTAGTCCTTCCAAAGCGGTTTCTCTCTCGATTTTCTGCCCTTGTGTTGACTTTGTCATTATAATCACATTTAATTGTAGGCAAAAATTAATAAGATTTTATTAATATTTAAAAACTGTTATTATTAAGTTAAGCGTCTTTGACAATCTCATGAAGCATCTCGCTGCATCAAACGGGGAAATTTAGACTAAAGTTCGGGAGGAATTTTTATAATTGATTCTTATTAAGAATAAGTAACAAACAATTATAAGAATAACGTACGAAAATACATAATAATAAATTATTAACAGGATTAATTTCACTTTTGGTCCCGTATTACTTTTTTTTTTTTCCTATTTTGATTTCCAAAATGTTACAAATTGCACTCTAAACTGCAGTACTTGTTTTATGTTTTATTATATCATTATTTTGTTTATTATATCCATCTTAATATTTCCGCAATCAGTTGAGGGAAATTTCCTTTTTATTAAAAAAAAAATGACTAAACTCCAATTGAGTTAACTGCCATTCAGTCAATTTTTCTTCTCATTTCTCTTCGTTTGCTACATTCGTCAAAAAGTTTGACCTTACAAAACGATAATAATTACTTCCCGTTTTCCACTACCACTTGTTCTCAACTTTTCACTAACGACACCGACTTCCGCGGTCACGCTCATTACTTTAATTCATTTCCACCCACCAAGCCTTTTTTATTATTATTATTATATCTATATCTATATATACAACTATATACATGTGTATTGAAGTTGGAATAATTGTCATATAATATATATATATATATATATATATCTTGACGGACAAACAAGAGAAGATGGAAAAGGTGAGAAGAATGGGGTGGGTTTTGACAGGTTTGATGGTTTTGGGGGTGCTAGTTGGGGAGGCAAATGCGTCTTTCAAGAGCTGCTACGAGAGTTGCTTCCTCCTCTGCCTAATCACACCAAACCACTCTGCTTTTTCATGCTCTTACAAGTGCCTCAAAGACTGCATCATTCCCTCTTTTAAACAAACCCAAACTACTGCACTACTACATGAGGATGATGGTGTGTCAAATAATAACATTTTTTACTTCTGCAAGCTTGGATGTGCTTCATCTTTGTGTACCAATTTCAGCACCAAACATAACCCACGTAAGAATTAATTTCCCATTCCCCCTTTATCCTTTTTCTACTAGTTTATATATATATATATATATATTCTTTTTCTTATTTATTGAATATATATATATATATATATATATATATATATCTCAATCTCTTGGATACAGGATCAGAGAAAGTGGAAAGCTGTGTGGACTCTTGCTCAGATACATGCACCAAGAACTAGCTAAGATAATTTAAGCTTTGGTACCCTTTTTTTAACCTTTTTACTTTTTTTTTTTTTTCCTTAGCCACTGGTTATGGTGTTTCTTACAAAATATTAAAAACCCAATAAGTTCTTTTAGGCTAAACGAGTGTTCCTGGTTGTGTTCTGCCTAGTCTGTAATTTTCATTCACTAAATTATGAACGAACCTTATGTTGAAGTTGAAGTATGTTCTGCTGTATCCAAATGAATTGTACATATATACGTTTTCAGCTAAGAATATATGTAACATGTATGTGTATCTGTATGTGAGTGCGTGTTATCAGATTAAAGAAACTGGAAAAGTTATATTCCACCAAAATCATTGATTAAAGTATCAAGGCATAAAATAGTACAGTAACAATGTTGGTGGCTGAATATGTGGCCATTATCATGTGGCACGCCTTGGCACAATAACTAAAAGGTATAGCCATTTTTTAACCTGAAATGTTAAATCTTCCCTTACCATCATTCTCTACACACACACACATGGATTCTTTCATGCTGCCCGGGGAAATATTCTCGGCACCGTAACGATAATTTGTAAAATTTTACTTTAAAACTTACAAAATTTTACTTTAAAAGGACGATATATATATATATATATATATATATTATTCGTGGTGTGGTCATTTAGTTGCACAGAAATCATGAGAGATGAGGGTGGTCCATTTCTTTATAATTGTCGCTAGTAGTAGGAAACAACAGCCCGTGAGCTAGTTATTTGTAAAGGAAGAGACAAAAATGACAGCACGCGTAGTTACAGAAAAATGACGTATAAACTTTCTGTGTGCTTCAAGAAATAGCCAATTTTTTTTTTTTTTTTTTCTAATCACAAGAAATAGCTGGCTTGGGCCACCCCTTTTAGCCTTATAAGGGCCTTGTACTTGGATACAAGTCTGAACAGGATCTATGTTCCAACTGTTAAATGGAGACCCAATGTATAATCTATATAATACGGAGAGGGAATGACATGAGGAAAAAAAAAAAGGTTAGTAGTGAACAAAAAAGTTTCATGGATAGTTGTTTTTGGAGAAGAAAAGTATATGGTGCTAACTAAAAAAAAAAAAAAAAAGTTTAGTTCACACTACAATGTTTTCTCCAGTATAAGAAGAAATTTTTCTTTAAGCTTTGTGTTCAAACCTAGAACTAAACGAATACTTAGTAATATGGCCAAAACACTTCGGCCACGGTAATAAAGAGGTTAAATGTGCGTTTATTAAACCGTAAAGGAATGTAATGAAAAATGTAATGAGATTGAAAATAAAAGGTAAAGTAATATGATTAAGAGTCATTTATTTCTTTTCATGTGTTTACTTGACTACTATATTTATAATGAGAAACAACCACATTCCCTTTTTATGTTTATTAAAATTAAGAATAATAATATTATGAATGTAATTACTAAAATATCATTGTACACAATTAAATATGCATCATAGTAATTCATTAAGGGTAGATAAGTAAATTTAGCATTCATTCTCTTTGACAAGAAATCAATACTCATGAGGTGCAAGGATTGGTATTCCCTTTCCTTATTCCCTATATTGTATGGGACCCACTAAATCTTCGCGAATTTTGTAAGTAAACACATTGGCTCTGTTTATTTCACCGATTCGAGTTTTGTTACAATAAAAAGTTCTTATAAACAGTCACATCTAACTTTTTTACTATAGTAAAAAACTCTCACATAAAGTCACATCTCAACTTGAATTAGCAATCTAAACGGGCTCATTATTAAATGAGAAATGGAATCACTACTTACTTCCTCTCTCTCTTTTCATACAAAGTAAACATGCCCTAAAAGATATAAAATTAGGAAATTTGCTCTCTTAATTTTCTTTACATGTACTCTGTCCCAAAAAATCTTAAACCCTATTTGGTTAACTTACTTAAACTCATGATTATAATTATTCACTCTCACAAAAAAATTGAATAACAAAAGGTTCCCGCCAATGAATTTTCTCATAAAATTTAAATTTAGAATCAAAATTATTGATTTGAACCTATAAACTAAACGGACCTTTAGTAATTAACGGTTTATACCCTTCCAGCAAAGTGTTCCGATAGAAAGTAAAAAAGACAGTAAAACGAAAAAAAAAAAGAAAAAAAAGGTTTTAGCAACTATAATCCCTGAACAATTTTTTTCTTGATAATTTAATTTTAAGACTTATAAAATAGTAACAATCAACTTCAATTATAAGAATATAATAATTTTTTTAAAAAAGGGTTTTAGCAACTATAATCCCTGAACAATTTTTTTTGTTGTTGATAATTTAATTTTAAGACTTATAAAATAGTAACAATCAACTTAAATTATAAGAATATAATAATTTTTTTAACTCTTGTTTTTCCTAAACTTGTCGTAGTTTAATAATTAGCCCCTTGAATTAATGATAGAATTTCCTAAATTATAATTCTGCTAAAAGTTGGAGTCAATTACTACTCTTAATGGAGCTCAATTATTAAAAAGAAAAAAAAGTACAGTGATGAAAATGCATAATCATGAAAAAGTTCATAAGCACAAGTGCAAAAAATTCTTCAAGGAAAAAAACAAAAGAACCATGCAGTTTTGATGTTTGCAAAGTGACTTCTCGGTTGTATTTCTCTAACTAATTTGCCATAAACTAAACAAAAACAAAAAGCAAAATGGCAGTAAATTAGAGATCGTTTGGCTCCGACCACTGTAACCCATTGAAATAGACTCTTCAATAAAATAGCACAGGTAAGTGACATACATATTAGTTGGGGAAAACTAAATATTTCACGCCATGAAATGGGAGTCTAAATATACCTCATAATTTAGTAACAGGCCAACTATAAAACTTGTGTCAAACATTCAACCCGACTGTTTTTTATGCCAGTCTGGACCCAAGAAATTTTATCCAAACTTGAAAGTTCAGCACTTCCAAAATACTAAAACGGACACGTCTATAACTCTGCTACAAAAGGGGGCTTTAACATTGCCGAATTCTAAACGACTTTCATTTGTTGTTTGCAATGAGAAGGGACAGCAGTTACCACAGGGAATGGCAAGCTTCACTAGAGAAATATCCGCACAGGAACAAGGAGCGGCAGCTTTCACTCATCAGAAGCCTTGGGGGAATTCTCTGGTGTCTTAAGAACCTCAGGCGACGTCCTACCTTTGTGTGCATTAACGGCAGTGCGAAATTCTTCCACAATGGAAGTGTCTTTGAATTTCAAAGCAAAAGTAGAGAACCCGCTTGTACCTTCCCCAGTGCTGTTCATGCAGGCAAAGGTTAGGCCCTTCTTGTCCATACTTGTGAGCTTCATGTCAGGAAAAAGGCTGGCATTCAAAATCAACCGGTAATTTCCCCTTGCTCTCATGAGAAGCCTGGCTTTGTCCTTCATGGGTTTTGAAACGTTAACCTTGATTTCTCCCTTTCCACGTTCCTTCCAACCTCTGTCAATGTATTCGTACAACACAGAATCGGCATTGAAAACAACTTCCTCGTTTTCTTCCCCAGTTTCAACTTCAACCTCTTGCAATGATGGGAAACTGCTTCCCTCGTTCTTGGATACAACAGATGTGCTTGACATCCCAAAAAGGGAAGAATTTCCATTGTTAGAAAGACCAAGACCAAAAGAAGGTCGTTCGGTTTTGAAACCAAAAAGCGAACCAGTATTAGTACTGAATGCAGATCCTTCTTTTGCAATAGAGCCAAAGGAAAATGAAGAACTGGAAAAACCGGTTCCGGAAAGATTAGTGAAAGCATTTTGGCTACTCGAAAGCTGTTGAAATGAGCTCAGAGGAGTACTTTCCACACTTAGATCTACATTTTCTGTTTTTTCATCTTTCTTACTAGCATTTTCAGTCTTGTCTTCCTCTGCAGCTGGTTCATTATCTGACGCAGGTTTCACTTCATCAGCGGTAGCATTACTTTTCTCCTCTGCAGAATTTTGTTCATTTGCAGCAGATTCTGCCTCAGATTTAGACTCCGCTTCAGACTTGGTCTCAGTGTCACCTTCTGCCTTTGACTGAGCTTCAACCTTAGACTCAGTCTCACCTTCGGCCTTCAACTCAGCCTTGGCCTCAGCCTCCCCGGCATCGACCTCAGCCTCACTGTTCTTGACTTCTGACTGCTTACTCTCCGCTTCTTTACCTCTTTCGTTCTCATTGTTGGACTCTGTCTTTCCATCTACATCATCCAAAATTGCTTTCTCACCAACTTGTACACCAAGTCCAACTTGTGCTTCTATTTTAACTTCAGCTTTGTTTGCAGCGGCTTCAGTGGGAGGAACCAATCTGATCCCTGCAAAAGGATTGGAAGAGGGAGCAGAGGTTGGATGTCGGCGAACTCTGACAATTCTTCTAGTAGCCAAGACCTGATCACTGGCCCTTTTGAAAGTCCCAGTTTCCAGTTCAGAAGTATCTTCCTCATCATCAAGACCAGGGTTATCTCGAGAGATTTCCCTTCCAGCAGCCCTCTTCTTTGAGGGTGGAAGGGCATTTTCTGCGTCCCCCATCAAGGAAATAAGCCCAAAAACTAGATTTCAGTTCACAAACTTCTCAAGATCCTAAGTATGCACAAATCTGCAAGTCATCAGTATGTTTTTATCCAGAGATGTAGTTAGCAAATGATATAACCAAGTGAGTCCATAAGTTAGTAGACAGAAAATCCAGCGGCCAGGATAAATAGACTAGATTTGCCACAGCTTTAAATTCACCAAGAAGAAGTTTTAAAATTTACATAAATCCATGCACTTTTGTTGATTATATTTCCATTTAGTAAGACCATGTAATAAGGTTTTCTCTTATCCTTCCCTTTCTTTCTTTTTTTATATCTATTAATGTTAATGTTCACGGACTACACAGGTATAATATTATCTTGCTTTCTGATCTTCCTCCCACGCCAAAAATAAAGTAATTCCCTAACCCAGTTGAATCCTAAAACTTCCAACTGTTCCAAGTACTTTCAAAAACATTTGACTGGATTAAATAGCCGAAATCATCATCTCTCCAAATTCCAGCAAAATATACCCATTACCCAATATATATTGTGAAACTCAACACTCAAAATTTAACCCTCAACCGCTCATCCTAGACATGTTTTAGAAACTTCCACACAATCCAAGAGAAAGCAAAAGAACGCCCAAAACTAAGAGCCCGTTTGGTTGGAGAATTCATTCTCTGATTCGAATCATAGTTCATGGTTCGCTACAGTATTTTTTCTCACAAAAAAAACACGTAAATCGAAAATGGTTCTAATCTCATGGTTCTAATCCATGAACCAAACGGGCTATAATTTGTATGAAGAATAGAACTAAATGATTACTTCAAAAAAAAAAAATCTAATAAAATTTAATTTTTTAAGTAAAAAATAAAATAAATTATGGGTACATATTAAGCCAACCCTTTCAATGACTTCTCGAAAATTAAATTTCATTCATATACAAATAAATGAAAAGAACTAAAATACAGGCAAAGGCGAAATTTCTTGCTCACGGAAACATCAAATGAGTAAATTTAACGTAGTACATAAGAATAATTTACTAGTGGGTGTCCCAAAGAACCCAACCTAATACATAATGGCTCACTTAATATAGGGTTTTCATTCCGAGCTAATTTAAACACGGTTTTTTAAAAAAATTTCGTTCAAATTCACTTCGCTTGAGCCATTTTCCCAGTAGCCAAACAGAGGGCAAGACCTAAAGCCCCAGATTTCGAACAAAATCTAAAGTACCGAGAGCTGCAATATCGGTAACACCAGAAAAAATTATTGAATCTATAACTCACAGGAAACTAGAAAACGAACTAATTTCCTAACTAAAAGAGGGGGGGGGGGGGGGGGGGGGGAAGGGCG
>NW_010367153.1:97452-103324 GCF_000414095.1 Morus notabilis | reverse complement strand
GAAAGAAAAAAAAAAAAAAAAATTCCACAAAAAAAAAGGGGGGGGGGGGGGGAAGGACGGAAAGGAGCCGCAGAGAGAATTCCCATGAAAGATAAAAGCAATAATATTTACCATTTCACCAAAAAGAAAAGGGAATAATCTTCACTAGCATCAGAAAATAATTTCAAGAAACAGGAAATGAGTGAAAAGACTGGGATTGGATTCAGAACTTACCGAGATACAACCGGAGCAGAAGCAGAATCTGGGGAATTTGGTTGGAGAAGAAAGTAAAGAGCGAGAAATTCTAGACAGAGAGAGAGAGATCCAGGAGTAAATGAAGTTTCGAATTTTATCAGTAAGCTGATATTTATTGAATTTTTTATTTGTATATTATTATTGGAAAGGGGTTTTGGATATGGGAGACTCAGACTGACTGAGGGTTTGGTTTATAACGTTTCAGCTGCTGAAGAAAGAAAGAAGGGCTTTAATTCTGCAGCTGCAATGTGAATAAGGGCTTTGTTTTTAGCATATAATATTCATACTCGTTATGCGGTTTCATAGGATTTGCATCCTACTAAGTTTAATGTCGCCACGTATAACTAGGGTACATGAGTCCATGAGTTCTCACCATTGAATTGGGCTTTCACCAGAAGTTTGGCCCGGAATCGTGTTTCAAAACAAAACAAAAGAGGATAGGGGACAATTTTTTCCGGTTAATATTTTTTTTAGTTAAATAACTATGCTCATATTTATTTTAATAATCCGAACTATTATTTAGGATTTAAATTATAGTTTATAATTTAAATTGATGTTTAGAACATAATAAATTTAAAGACAATTTAAACTATTAACAATAGTTCAAACCTTAATTTTAAATTGATGTTTAGGATTTTGTACGTATTTAAAATCATAGAGGCTCTAGTAATTTCATGTTTATTATGCACCAATCGCAATCAATCAATGATGGAGACCATTCGCGCACGTGTTACCTGGCTACGTTATTGCACGGCCTACCTCTTATAAGTTGCATCTACCCAAAAATACCAAGAATTGCAAGTTGATCATCTCATCGCCATCTACTTCACGTGTACGAACGCAAAAATACATCTATCTCTCTGGCATAATTAAAAGATACTTTGAAGATTATCATCATATTTCTAGAATTATTATTCGGATTATTTTTTATCATTTATCTTAGGATTACTGTAGTTATCTTTATTTTCAAATTAAGAATTAAATTTGCTTTATATTTTGACTCCTATTTATCAGACACCTTGCACTAAATTTATCTTAAAGAGTTTGGTGAACAAATTACCATTCAAAATTTTTACTCAATTTTTGGAGTGCAAATTTTCCAGAGTATTTTGGGTGAATTAATGAGTTTTAGAAAAAGTGATATATTTTCCCCACTATCAACTGCTATAAGAGAACCTTCCAAGCAATATAATAGTAGTAAACAAAGAAATGAAGCTACTAAAAAAAAAAAAAAAACCCTGTTGTCGAGACCCAAGAAAAGACCTTTGTGAAGGACTTTCCTTTACGGCTAATATCATTTTCAAGAGCCAAAGGCTGCAATCGAGATCTTATTGAATTTTTTATTATTATCATTTTTTTCTCACATTAAAAGGTCGCGCTTCACATGAATCTCATTCTTAAAGGCCCCAATACAATGACTGCCCAAACAAATTGCTTTGCGTTGGGGAATTGGATTCCCTAATCACTTGGCAAAGTCCGAGAAAGTTCAGACCGAGAGTATTAGTTCAGGAATATCAACAAATTAGGATTAAAAAAAAGTTAGGCATATATCAGTTTAGATTCACAGAAAAACCATTACATTGGCAAAGTATTGATGGCCATCTTGTGGCCCTCACTTGTGTGCAGAATGGAAAAAAGTTGCGGTAGACATAAATATAACCAAGCAACAATCGCACATGTTATAGTGATACATATATATTTTTATAAGTAGATGTTTACATCCGCGAGTCGGATAAAAAAAATTCCCACAATACAATTACGGTGGAGCACATACTAAAATTTTTATAAGAATAAAGAAAAAAAACTTGAACTGAGTAATTATCGCTAGATCAGTTCTTTCTACATTCACAATGACATAAAGAAAATTTTAGGAGGGAAGAAAAGCCTCAAAGAATATGCTAAAATAGCAGTCGAAAAACGCAAACTAACTGAAGCTATGCATGCAACTTGCAATAAAAGCCACGCCACTTGGTAACAGAGACAATCGATCCGTAAAATCACCTCTTCGCTAGCCTTTTTCCAGGAGATCTGTCGCCACCACCCAGCAAATATAAATACATAATGCACTGAGATGACGGAAGAAAAGGGAATATGTAAATCACAAAAAACCAAACAAAACTATTTGCATGGTAGTGAGTACATTTCTCTAGTGATCCTTTTCTTCATCTTCTAAAACACCCAAATTAAGACATCAGGCGTAATAGCTTATAATGGAACGACAATTTGTCACCTATCAAGCTATATCATCTAGGAAATGAACGGACAGCCCCCCAAATTGAAAACATTCTTGAATTGTCTATTCTGGTGACATATATGCACCTTTAGCATACATAACCATAAACTCTAAAAACAGAGATTCCTTTCCTACAACTCTCAAGTCTTAACTTGGTAGTTTACATTGTTCTATTACCAAAATGCTCTAAAGCAGTGATCCCTTGATGCAATACAAGTCATACCCAAAAGTTTTATTCAGAGATATGTTTTTGTCTCACCTAAGTAAGGGATCCAAATGGCTGGACCGAGAATCTTCACAGGGACCTAGTGGTTTGGCGTAAGCACTGTCAACAGCAAAAAGAGAGTCATAACTAATGCTATGAGGGAGGGGGGGATTGCTGGTCAAACAAACAGTTAATATACATGCAAAAGAAAGAAGTAGTAATTATATGCTGCAAAATTTGCATGTTAGTTTGCAAGAAATAACTTCAGCCAAAGTTAGTTACGGGAATTTAGTTAGAAAAGTACTGCTTGTAAGCAGTCCATACAATATAAACATAGAGCATCCTGAAAGGGTAACCATTTATGGAATGTATAACTGTAATAACTAATGACAGATTAAAAAACATATAATGTCTTTAAGAAATTACCAAAAATTTTAGCATAATTTCAATTAGTTGCAGTTGTAGTGAAAAGGTTTAAAAGAGCATGGGAGTTAGAGATGGCACTTTAGATCAATTAATCACCAGAGACAAAATTGGATTTTCACACTGGCCCAACCAATTCCTTTTAGGCTGACGGGGTTCCTTCATTATTCGTACCCCACTCTTCGTCCGCCTCGTTACCATTAACGAGTACTGCACCATCTGTAGAATCAGCATCTGCTACGATAGCTTCATCCACTACAACAGCCTCCTCTTGACTCCCATCTTCTCCATTTTGTTCCTCAACAGCCTCTTCACCATTCTGTTCAGTGACCTAGTCATATAACATAAAAAAAAAAAGGTCAGATAAGACAGATGTGATTCAAAGCAAAAGCCAACTAGAAAAACACCACGAAATGTCATGAAAATTAAATTAGCTGATCAGCTCTAATGATCCATGCAAACAAGTGTGGAACATGACAACCCTTTACCAATCCATAAAGGATACCTACCAGAACAAGGAGATCAATTACGTTTATGGCAACAGAGTTGTACTATGTGATGCAAATATGAGTTCCGATCTTAAAATATTCGGACCAGAAACGAAATATCATACTCCAATGAATAAGAAAATTTGCATCCTCGCATATACCTCATAATTTGCATCTCCATTTTCAAGACTCTCCTCTTCATCCAGTTGCATGTTCCTGAAAGCCTCCACAAGGGTCATGTGCGATTTATCAGCATAGTTTAAATATTCCTCTGCGTGAGGGTAAACACCCCTGGAAAACAACCAAAAAGGAAAGTCAGTAGACGCCATGTACCTACCAGGAGGCAATTCAAAGAAAACGGAAACACATCTGAATCAAGTAATCGGCAGGCCAGTACGAATGTAAGCCACATAATACAGTAGGCCACAACTTAATAAGCTAAAAACAAGTCACAAGGGAAATTCTTAAGCAAAAAGACAACTTAAATAAGATCATTGGAGGTACAAAAAGATATCCAAGCCAATGCGTACACAATAGTTTGAAAAAATCATTCACAAAAATGATTAAAACACACACACGGACACGCACACGCGCCCGCGTGTGCGTGCACACACACACACACACACACAGAACCAGCAGAAGGCTACCTTGTCTCTGTTGCTTTAGATTCGACAGAAAGAGCAACTTGCCAATCCTCAAATAAGTTAGGATACTCTTCAGGATCAGCCAATGATTCAGCAGCTTTTAGATTAACCTACAGGTTGTGTGTTAAAAGAACCCTGATTAGCGACATGGACACGTAGACGAAACACAGGTGCTATAGTAACTCAAAAAAAAAAAAAAGGTGCCATGGAACATTACCTTATTTAGATCTTTTCTCCAAATAGCAACTATCTCTGAGACCTTGCTTGGAAGATAAGATCGAGCCATTAAAGCAGCCTCAGGTATCCGCTTACTGCCAAAAGAGGGGAGCGTAACAGTATAAATAGTGACAGCAAACACTTCATTACTGCAACAATCAATAGAGCTATTCGCATGACTCATCTTTTTTCATATTTCACAAATACAAACTACAAAGAGACTTACCTTTCCACCAAGAGCTCAAGGCAATCTTCCAACCGACCCAACATGAATAAACAAAGGAATGCAACATTGTTCTTTCCTTGCTCTTTAGCAAGGGCTGCAAGTTTTGATATCCCTTCAGCATCTCCTAAAGAAGAATAAAGCAGTAGCAAACCGCTCAAGTCCACGGCATGCTTCAAACATTCTTCAGCCATCTCTAACTGCAGTAGTGCAACTCAGCATAAGAAAAACTTCATTTAAAAAAGAAAAAAAAAGTGAATAACTTTCAAAAAACAAAAAAAAAACAAAAACAAAAACAAAACAAAAAACAAACAAAATTGACAGGATAACATATAAATAACAAGAACACCTTTCCAGTAGACATTGCTAGTTCTCCTAACTGCTTCCATTTAGACTCACTTTGCACTTCAGAGGCAATTTCCTGGAAATCAGTGTTAAGAAGAAAATTGCTAAATATAATGGCTTCGAAACTCACTCTCACATTGAAGTAAACAAAAACCTCCATAATAGTTGAATATCCCTCGTGGACAAAATCACATGGACTTACCTTTGCAACATCTAGTCTACCAAGCTGTATTGCTAGGTCAAATCTGTAATCAGGATCAGTAGCCACTTCAAGTGCCTCCTCTACCATTCCTCGTGATTCCAAGAAATGAGCCACGCTACACATTAAAGGAGATAAAACAGTGAGGAGTTAGGATCCAAGAAAGAATTTGATAAGCAAACTTCCTAAAAATCTTTTTTTTTTTGTCTATTAATTTTAGAAAAGAAGATTTGATCTTAAAAGATACATATAAGGCATGATTTAACAAACCATCAAAGGAAAAGTTGATCAAATGCAAAACTGTCGTTGTTGCAGAGGTCAAAGTTTGGACATACCTATTATGGTGCTCTTTGGGAATAGTAGGCAAAACTTGATTGGCACTTTCTAGGTCTCCCCGCATCACGAGAGTCTTGTATTTAGAAAAGAAGATTTGATCTTAAAAGATACATATAAGGCATGATTTAACAAACCATCAAAGGAAAAGTTGATCAAATGCAAAACTGTCGTTGTTGCAGAGGTCAAAGTTTGGACATACCTATTATGGTGCTCTTTGGGAATAGTAGGCAAAACTTGATTGGCACTTTCTAGGTCTCCCCGCATCACGAGAGTCTTGTACTCAATTAAGTTGAGAAGCAAAGTGTACCCTATGACACTGCACAGAG
>NW_010367153.1:55360-96655 GCF_000414095.1 Morus notabilis | reverse complement strand
GGGGAAGAAAAAGCATAAATCACTAAGCAATGAAGATTACTGCCATAACCTTTTAACCACAAAACTGAAGCCATGCTCACTTGAACTCTTTGTCAATCAGATACACCCGACTTTGGCTTGCAAGATACCCCAACAAATACATAGGCCGGTCCAAGTGGAACATTGTGGTTACCTAAAATTAAAAATCCAGCATAAAACATTGATGTTGTTATCAAGTTCAAGAGAGTGAACAAGTTTTGGTTGGGAAAAATATTCCAAAGGATGAATTATGCAGTACCTCACCACCAACGCAGTAGTTGAGCCTCCATGAGGAGTTGTTGTAAATGAAACAATCCCCAACCCATATACCAGTCCTGACACGTTCATTCATTTCATGAAGAACCTCAAAGGCATCCTCAACACCTAGTTCATCTGCAGGTCTTCCACTATCCAAGTAAGAAGATACTATGTCACGCTGCAATATGAAAAATGAAATTTCATCTCAGTAAGCATTGGAGAAGAGAAGGGCACGCATACAACACATAAGTGAAAAAATAAAATAAAATAATAATTGTTAAAATAATAAGCGTCCTACGCAAATATAAAAGCCCCTTACATTGTACTTCAGGATGTAGAAGGATGTATCACTGGCAATAGCCACCAAATCACCGCTGTCGGCCCAATAGAGATTCTGAAAAGTTCAAATGTAGAAAATGAAATTACAATAAATAAAGAGATGTAAAAAAGAAGGTGCTTGGAGTATGTAAAAATGCTCACTTTCACATTGACATCAATTCGTCGAATCAACCTGCACTCAGCCCAATCATAAAAACAAATAAAATCGTTTGAGCACATCGCCAATAAAACCCCACCATAAATATGCTCAGCTGAAAAGGTAGGCCGAATACTCTTCTTTTCCTGAAGCATGTCATGTCCGTTAAAATCAGTCCCATATTTATCAATGATAAATTTTTACTAATTAAACCACAAATCCATGACAATACAAAAGAGTACTGAAGAACCCAACATAACTAAAACCAAGATGGAGATACAGATACATGATGGAAAATACAAAAATAACAGCAGTAGCACTAGAACAAATCTCTCACAGTTGCCTTTCAAGACATTCAAAGGGGAAACAAATAATTAGGGGAAGAACAAGAAAGCAAAAGGGAATTGTACTCTGATAAGAATGCGTCATACTCGTATAAATTATGAGACTTAGAAGAAACAATTTACCTAAACAAAAGTAAATTTTTGTTTTCTTTCCATTTAACCACTTGTCGAGCGAAAAAAGGGTTCTACAAAAAGTTAGCAAACAGACCTGGAAGTTTTTGCTGAAGATCTTAATCTTTGAGGTACTCTCTCTAACAGCATATTCTCCATCGGAGGACCAAACAAACTCCAAAGCCGAACCAAATGACCTATTTCTCCACGCCAAAGCAGTATATATAATATACTCACCATCTCCACATACAACGACAAACCTTCCATTCGGGTTGTGCTTAAGGCTCTGAAATGGAAGTTATAAACAGTAAGGTCTCTACCAATATACAGTACCAAAAAAAAATCATAATTTCGAAGCACAACGTATATCTTAACATTTCCACTTGGAGACGCATAAATCCCCTCCTAAATGTGTACACATACTTCAATTTTTTTTCTTTTCTTACTCCAACCCAACCCCCCTTCTCACTCTCAAAGTTGTAAGGGACAAAAGAGGGGTTCATGAAAATGAAAATACAGGAAATAGTGTCAGAGAAATTATAGTCATCAAAGTATCCTTTTTTTCCCGTAAGTCAATGGCCATGCATTTAAAATGGGATTGAAAGTTCCAAATCTTGTCAAGTTGACAATGTAACTTTTAAATCATAAATCGAAGAAGAAGAAGAAGAAGAAAAGAAGTTATTGCACATACACACACAGACAAAGAGAGATAAGAAAAATGAAAGGGAAATCTGGAACATCCTGAAGAATGGCAACTTTTATATTATTATTCCTTCTTGCTGCAACTGAAGAGTACCATCTCACCTGCGGGTAAAGGTCACAGGTACCCAACTCCTTAACAGCCAAAGGTAGTCTCTCTCCATCAGTAACCTAATAAGCAAAGCAAAAGACAAACTCAAAAGATCAACTAATGGGAACAAACCACTCATTTATATCATTTGATGCTGAGAAGAGTCCATCTAAATGAGTTCAAACCTCAGAATCTGCTCCAACACTCTTAATATTCACTGTCTGAATTTCATTATGCTTAGCCCAAATTACTTTTCCACTGTTGTCCATACTGGCAACAGGTACTTCACGACCAAGTTTTACCATTATGGTCCCTTCATCATAACCAATCACAACCCTGTATAAGGTGACAAGAAAAAGAAAACACAATAAGTACACTTTATTAAAAGATATAGATCAGCAAAATCCTGATATCTCAAATGAATGAGTGGTAAAATAAAAAATAAGACGATTTAAGTTTTCCTTCTTATTAGGTTTAAACAAAATATGGAAAATTCCACTAGATAAGGGGAACGGTATTAAGTATCATGAACCACCTCAGCATATCACTGGTGTGCTACGACATAAGCCACCTGAGTAATACAGACTAAAAAGGGAAAAGAAAATGAAAAGTAAAGGAGGCAAAAAAAGAAAATAAGAGTAAGAAAATAAGAGACTCACCGGCGTGAACCTTTCATGTATCCAATGGCCCAAACTCTCTCTAGGCCATAATTCAATGTGTTCTCAAGCCTGTAATTCAATAAAGTGGGTTTTAGAATCTGGAAATTTGATAATCAGCTTTGGACACATGGACTCGATCATCCTCTAATTCTTAACGAAGACAGAAAGTACAAAATCTTGAATGTTTGAGGGGAAAAATTCATTAGAATATCCATCCGCATATCTATTTGCAAGTCTTGTTTTCATATCCAATTCAATATTTAATCTTTGGTAGCATTTCAACACAGCATGTTCCAGGATGTTAACTTATTTTTCATAAACTAATTGTCACTAAGAAAATGTTAACTAAATTATACTACCAAGCAATATACAGATGAAAATACTGAAACCAGTACATCACATATGAACCGTAATAGATGCATTATTTACACACACACACACAAACACAAAAGGAGTTAAAAGGCATAGTGCCTAATAAACCATTAGAATATTCACATGAGCAACTATTTACAGCTTATCAATTACTTGTGAAAGGCACCAAAAGCTACTTCCATAAGACTAACGTAAATTTACACCTTATCAATTAATTGCAAAATGCACCAAAAGCTACTTCTATAAGATCAACGTAAATGTGAAACTTAAATTAATTTTAGACTCAAACTCAAACCAATTGAATGGGGGAAAAGCAGAACCCACAGATTGGCAATTGAAGTTCGGAAATTTCGAACAAAAATAAAAATCTACCTATATGTGGTTGAGTGCCATATTCGAACTGTTCCATCCTCAGATCCTGTTATAATTATCGGAAGATCAGGATGAAAACATACAGCAGAAACATTGTGGGTGTGGCCCTCTAGCGTCTGGACACAACTTTTTGTTTGATAATCCCATACCTGCTTCCATATGATAGCGAATTAATCCACATCATCGAAGAAGAAGAAGAAGAAGAAGATAGGAAAATTAAGTAAGACCTTCGCGGTGTGATCATCAGAACCGGTGATGAGATAAGGCTTATCACCACCTGTAAAGTAATCAACACAATTCACTCCTTTTTGGTGAGCATCCAAAGTAAAATTTGGGTCAGGGGATCCGAGATTCCATATCTGGAAGCAACACGTAACCAGAGCATATTTAGTGTCATTAGACACAATAACACAGCGCATGCTATATACAAGTTATCATCATAAAATCCTGTGTATACCTTAATGGTGCGATCAAGGGATGCACTTGCAAATGTGTTGGTGTCTTTTGGATTAAATGTCACTTGCATTACATAATGGGAATGTCCTTCAAAAATCTGAGTACAAACCCAACCCTTTTCCCAATCCCACAGCTTTATGAGCATATCATCAGACGACGACAGCACATATGGGAGTGTAGGATGTACCGCTACACACCTTATGTAGTCTGTGTGCGCCTCATAGACTTTAACCTTATCCATTGTGTTATAATTGTATACACGAATATACATGTCATCAGCTCCAGCTACAACCCATTGCTTGCGTGCTATAAATTTGGCTGACCTAACTGCAGATACATTAAAATGAGTAGTCATATCAGGAAAAGATGCCAGTGAAATATCATAGAACATCTCATCAAAACAAGAACAGAGAAAATAAAAGAACGTATTAGACATGTAAAATGTACCTGGTAGCTCAGTGACCTCAAAAGACTTAGCCATGGTCTGCAGCAGTGCCAAGTAGATTCGAGTTAGTTTTTAGATGCCAGCTTCTGAAATACTTTATCGAAAATTTTTCTAATTTCTAAAGGCTAATTAAACAAGGTCAACAGTCTCGTTTAAGAGAAGAAACTAATAATCCAGCAAATTTGAGGTCATCATTACTATTAGCTATTTGCTACCACATACCTGTGATTGGTAATTCCAGATGCAAACAGTTCCAGAATACAAACTCGCCAAAATCCTGCAGTGATAATCATGATTAACACATGTCGATAGTGACCACCATTCTCCAAGCACTCATCACTTTCGTGAATTAAGTAAAATACCACATAAATCATTGATCTTTCCCTCATAATAAATTGTAGAAGAATATGAATAAACCACAGGCTTACCATGGTTCCGTTGGATGTAGATCCACAGATTTTACTCTCTCTGATCTCTGAGCAAGTTTCCTCTGAGCCAACAGAAGACATAAGACGATTAGTCTCACCATGAAATTCAAAATGCAATCACGATCTTTTAAAGGATAGAGATCTGGCAAACGTATAGAAATGAAGCTAAAAGAAACAAACAAGTACCTTAATTTCAAGTCTGAGAGGCTGTTAACACATCGCAAAGTCAAAGATAATTAAATTAGTCAGTGCCGTAACCAAAAAGAAGAAGAGCTATAAGAAATCTCAATTGATTCACATTCCTAAGAGAAAAAAGCTTTCTTTCCGGCAGAAATCAAAATGAAAGTTTAGAATCTGAAGACTTTCGCGTAGTTCAAACTACTCCCAACATTAACGCCAGATCTCATCAAAATTCGACCAACGGATTGCTTCGTTTGGCAGCGGAGAAACATAATGGAGGACAAAAGTGATTTACCGACAACCAAACAGAGCATAAACAATTCAAACTATCTCGCTAAGATTCAACGAAATTGGTCTAATAAGGAGAAATTCGTATCAAATCAGAGCGGATTTCAACCAGATCTAAGACATACTTAGACGCGATAGCGTTCTTGAGGACTAACGCAGGTCGTGGACTCACCATTTTCGCAGATTACTGAAAGTTGGCGGAGAAGCAATCCACGAAATCCAGGCGATCTACGTGATCCGAGCTCAGAGAAGGAGGGCGCGAGGGGCAGGGAGAGAGAGATAGAGAAACGTAGAGAGAGAAAGAGAGGTTTTTGGTGCGTTTTAATACAGAGAGATCTCAATGTTAAGAGAGGGACTCAGTGGTGCCTTGCCGTTAGGTAATGGTTTTACGAAACTACCCCTGGATCGGAGGTTGATGAATATTGAATTTGAGATGTGATCCGATTGACGGTGTGAATATTATGCACAGTGGTCGATCTTGGTCTTGACGTGTTTTCCTGATTAAACAACAATTAACGATAGTAACAAAATTTAAAAATTAATAAATCTATTTAAAATGGATAGCAGTAAACAGTGCTGAAATTTTGGACGGGCCGTCTGCGACTACTGAAAAGTTTAAATTTTTGCCCGAATACCGAACCCGAACTGCCTGAAAATTCGGGTTGCCCAACCCAACTTGAATTTCACCATGGACGGGCTTCGGGCAGGAGGTGGTTGCCCGTGCCCAGTCGGGCTGTCCGATGCCTGACCGATTGCCCGAATTTTCAAAATTTTTTTTATACTATATTTTTATATTGTATAATTTATATTTGTACAATTATAATGTGTACAATTTGAAATTTGAAATGAACACACGAACTATATAAAAAAAATATTTCTTCATTGATTTTTAAATTTGTAATTTATGATTGTCTCGTTAAAAACCTTACCAAGAAAAACCCAATTGGGATAAAAACTTGGTAAGGAAAAAAGAGTGCAATCATTGTAGGACGAATTACAAATTTAACGAACTTACAAAGTCTATACAATATTACAATAACACTATACAAATTAGAAATTACAAAGTAAATAAATATTTACAAATTACAATAATAAAATTTAATTTAAAGCAGAAAGATCGTCTTGAAAATTAAAAGTTAATCTATTAAACTCGTCGATCCATTCTTGGCTTGCCGGTGAGATTGTATCGTGTAAGCGTTGGTCGGAACGATCCCAATCCTTGATGCACACCAAAGCTTCAACAATATCCTGTTGCAATGTCTTTCTCTGTTCTTCAAGTATTCGGCCGGTTGTACTGAATGCTTGTTCGGCTGCAACAGTGGAGACCGGGATTGAAAAAATACCCATTGCCAGTCGTGTTATGATCGGCAAAGTTAATGCTCGTGCCCTCCACCACTGAACCAAATCAAACATTTCACTACTGTCTACAACTAAGCCCTCACTCAGGTATGCCATTAACTCGTTGAATCCGCCGCTGTTGCCGCCACCTCTTGACAAAGATCCACTCCCAGATTCTTCTTGACCTTGAGTCGTTGTCTTCTTCTTCTTTTTAGACAACCCGAAAACATTTAAGAATGAATGCGGATTGTCGTCTCGTTGTTGCGGTTGTTCAACACGAGGTGTGTTTCTAAACCTACTTTCGTAAGAGATATATAGAGAATATATTTTTTCCTTTATAATAGGAAACTGGTCAGTAGTGTCTATAGCTAAAAATTCACCTAAGTTATCTAATCCACTTTCTAAACCTTCTAATTTTAATCTAGGGTCAAAAAAAACACCGAAACCATACAACATGGGTAATTTAGACCAATATTTCTTAAACTTCTTTTCCATAGAGGCGATAGGAACTCCTAAAACCTCGTGTGTCCTAAATTCACTAAATAAAATAGACATTCTTAAAAGTTCTCCTAACGCTAATGGTGACATTGGGTAATAAGTTCCACTAAGCTTTAAGGTAACTTCGTGAAATCTACCTAAAAAGTTATACAAGAGTTCGGAAACTTGCCAATCAATTTCATCTATAAATCTTAGTCCTAATTTTGCACTAACATAATTTAGCATCTTTATACATGGATGCATTGTTCAAGCATTATATAGGCGGAGTTCCATCTTATGGGCATATTTAAGGTTAATGCTCTAGGATTTTGATTACATGCTTGTAGAAATATAAACCAATCTTGTATTCTTTGATTACTACATTGAATCCAAGCAATGTTATCTCTAATTCTTTTAATATGACCTGACATTGATTTTAAACCAGATTTTACTATTAAATTAATTATATGAATGCACAATGTTGGTGAAATATATCATTATTACCGAATAAACCTAAATCATTTTCAAAAAGTTCTATTGCTTTAGTATTTGCAGTTGCATTATCTAATGTTATGGCCATTATTCTATCTCTTAAATTATATTCATCAATAACATATAAAATTGTGTTATATATTAAATTGGCAGTATGTGATCCTCTAACACATTTGAAACCTAAGATTCTTTTATCCAAATCAAAACCTTTATAATAATGTCCGGTTACAGCTAAATAATCTTTGTTGGCAACGGGGGACCAAATATCCGCCGTTAACACAACGCAACCACTAGTAGAGTGTAGAAGGTTGATTAATGTTTCCTTTTCTTGTTTATATAATTTTAATGTATCTTTCCTAAGAGTAGTTCTAGAAAAAACTTGTGCATTAGGATTATGTACAATTTCAATATAACGCTGCCAATTTCTTTGTTCAGTAAAACTTAGTGGTTGATCTAATGTGGCTATTAATCGTGCCATTTCCATACGATCAACTTGCGGATCGTATTTCCACGTGCTTAGACCGCCAGTTTGGCGGTCAAACAATAATTGTGTTTGGCGGAGATTAGCTCCACCTCCTTGCTTTTGAAGACACTTTTCAGAGTGTCTTTTTAAGTGTGTAGTGCCGTGAATAGTGTTATCTTGTAATTTCTCACCACAATATTTACATTGAGCTATGTATTTAATGTTACCATTATTGTCGACCTGCTCGAATGTGTTAAAGTGCTCCCAAACTGCTGAGGTGCGCTTGCATTTCTTCTTAGAACTTGCAACAATTGTACTAGCACTACTGCTTGCCTCTCCTCCACGGCCACCAGTGCCACCACCATTACGTCCCCGACCTCTAATACGTCCACCAGGGGTCGGATTTGCACTTCCTCAGCAACTCTTTCCGTAGTTTGCGATTCCTGCGTTTGAAAAACATTAGGAAATTGCCCTTCTTCGATGTTGAATTGGGCATCAATGGGAATATCACCACCATAACCAGAAGAAGCCATTATGAAAAATAAGAGAGATTAAGAGTGCTTTAAGAGAGATCGAGAGAGATTTAAGTGAGATTAAGATATATTTGAGAGAGATTTGAGAGAAATTAAGAGAGATTAAGAGAAATTGAAAGAAATTGAAAGAGAATGAGAGTTTTTGGGTGAGGAAAACGGTTGGGGGGAGGGGGGTATTTATAGGAAAATTTTTTGCTTGAAAAATCTTTTTTTTCGCCCAAAAATTTGGGTCCAACGGCTGGTAACATTTTCAGGCAATCGGGTAGGTCGAGCAGGATTCGGGTGGTTCGAGCAACGGTAAAAAATATAGTCGTTGGGGTTCAAATTTTCGGGCATAAATCGGGTGCGCGGGTCGGGTTTGGACAAAAAGATCCGTTGGGTTCAAAATTCGGGCGGATTTCGGGCTAACGGTAAAAAACATTCAGGCAATGGGCAAAATTTGGGCAACGGTCTAAAAAATTCGGGTAAAATTCGGGCAAATTCGGGTTACGCCGGAAAATTCAAAAAAAATCCGGCGGACGGGGGGGGGGGGCGACTTTAACACGGCAACGGGTAGTTGGGGGAATGAATATTTTCGGGCTGCCCGTGCCCGAAAAATACCCTGGACAGGCGGCGAATGGCACCTGCCTGCCGTGCCCAAAAATTTTCGGGCACTGGGCATACCCGCCGCCCGAATTTGCACCACTAGTAGTAAACTTCATTTACCATTAGTAAAACAAATTTACCTGATAAAATATCTTTTATTTTATGTGAAAAAAGTCTTTTTATTAGTTACGAAACATTTACATAATAAATTATTATTTATTTTAAATAGTTTTAAAATATGTTATTTACTTAATTTAGTTTTATAAATTTATTTATTCACTACATTTTCCTAAGAAAAGAAATGGCCACTGAAGTGTAAATGATACGTCGTTTAGGTGACAAATGACAGCAAAATGGTTTAGCATGCGTCATTTTTTATGGAACAAGAAAATGGAGAAACGACATACAAACCATACGATCAAACATTTTAGATAACTCTTTTATAAATAAATAGTATGCATTTAAGTAAAATTGACACCGAATTTCAGAAAGAAGAAAATATAAAAAAGATAGGCCATATGGAATATTAAGAGAAATTTTTAAAAATATCCTTAAAATAGTGGCCTCCTAGATTAATATTACCCCTTAAATTTCTACTTTTTAGACTATAATAACTAGTTAAAGGTACAATAAATAGATACTAAAATTACCATTAATGGTCCATTAAGAAATTACAAGATGTCGCCGGTCTTCAATTGCCGACATTGGTCTTAATTTGTCATATTATAATTAGTAGTCTCATAGATTATGATTCATAATCTGTCAGATTACACCGACAGTTGGTTATCGGTGTCTGATTGTTGTCGTCGTCGTCGTAGTCTGTCATAATGTTGGTCGTCGGTGTCTGATTGTCATCGTAATTTATTTTCCTATTTTCAACCAAAAAATAAAATGTTATCTCCAACTCCGGCGTCAGAGCCGCTGATCATACTTTATCAAATTATGTTTTATAATATGTAATATTATTTTTCATAATCTTGACAAATTATTCTTATTTTAAATAAAAAAACACAATCGATATTTCAAATAGGATCATAAAAAAAGGCCAAAATTTCAAGTAGAATTTACTTACAATTCCTAAACAACAAAAAAAAGCCATATTTGCTAATGATTTTGCATAAACAGTTCAAATCTCAACTACATTTTCTTCTTTTTTCTTTTCCTTCCTTTTCCTTCCCGTGCGTTCCCTCATACTAGGCTTGTAAGTCGGCCAGGGTGGGTCGGCTTTGAAGAAAATTTAGGCCGGCCCGCAGGTCTCGGGCTGGGAATTATTTAGGCCGCCACAACTTATAGAATTAGGATACTCGTATACCATTCGGGTACCTTAGGTCGGCTGGGTTACCTAGGGTAAATTATGAGTTTTTTTTGGGTTAAAAAAACCCTTTTTTAACTTATTTTTGTTACTTACCTCATCTAAGACTCAATTTTGATAGACTCATCCTGAACAAGAATTAAGAATCAACAAGAATTACCTAAAGACTCAACCTTTTATGTTGTGTTCGGAAGATTTTTAAACTTATTATCATTAGGGTTAGGCATTGTTTAACCTACTTTTTGAACATGTTCGGCCGGGTAGGGGTACCTCGAGTTCATGGAACCCCTTCCCGCGCCCCTACCCGCACAGTGCGGGTTGGGTATAATTCAAACCGAAAATTAAATAAAAAATTGGAAACCTGTGGGTGCGTTTGGAATTGGTTCCAAAACGTTTTTATTTTCTGTACGAAAATGAAAATGAAAACGTTTTTACTTTCATTTTTGAATTATTTCTAAAAATGCGTTTGGTAGTTTTATTTAGAGATTGATTTCAGTTTTAAAAAAAACTGAAACTGCGTTTGGTGGTTTAATTTTTGAAAACATGTAATAATATATTAAATAAATAATATTATTAAATATATTAAATAAATAATATTATTAAATATATTATATAAATAATATTATTAAATATATTAAATAATAATATATTAAATAAATATATTAAATAAACATATATAATACAAAAACGGTTTCAGAAAAGAAGGAAGAAAATGAAAAAGAAAAAAAAAAGTGAAATCCGTTTTTCAGAAAACAGAAAACGAAAACAAGAAAATAAAAACACCTTTTTTTCGTTTTCTGATTTCCACAAAAAGACAAAAACGTTTTTGATTTTGTTTTTTAAAAAAAATTGCACCAAACACGTTTTTAACACCCGTTTTCATTTTTTTGCTTTGAAAACCGTGAAAAACGAAAACGAAAACGCAAACAAATGGGCCCTGTAATTTTTTAGTAGGATCGGCTCGGCTCGGCCGGGATCGTCGGGTTCAGAGTGATTTCTTACAGCCCTACCTCAGACCCATCTCTCTCTCTCTTTTCCTTTCTTTCTTTTCTTCTCTCTCTCTTTTCTTCACCACAACAGCACCCTCTCTCTCTCCTCCTTCACCCACTGCTGGCCACTTCCTCCGAGCTCTCTCTCTCCCGCCGGCCTTTCCCTCTCTCCCGCCGGCCTTTCTCTCTCTCCCGCTGGCCTTTCTCTCTCCCTTGCTCTCTCTCTCTCTCTCTCTGGGTTTCTCTCTCTCTCTCTTGGAGTCCCTGCCAAACAGGGAAGAGGAAAAAAAAAACAAAAATGATCAAAATAAAAGGAAAACGAGCTTCAATCACTTTAAGATAAAGATTTCTTGAAAACCCATACTTAAATTTGAGTTATTGATTTGAAAATTTAAAATTTTGGTTAGGTTTAAATAATTTTGAGTTAGGATTTAGATTTCAACAATTATTGTTAGAATTGAATTAAATTTGAGGATTTTCAGTTATTGGATTTGTTGAATTGATTGGAAACTGATTTTGATGATTTCTGAAGAATTTATTTTGAAATTAAACATGAATTGCAGGTTTGGCATTTTTTCTATTTATGTCGGTATGCTGCTGAAATTTCTTTAAAAACTTATTTTTAAGCTGAAATTAAATAGGAAACCAAACCCATGAATTGGATTTCAATTTTTAAAGAATACCCAAATTGATTATAAAATCGTTTGTGAAACTTGGATTTGAGTTAAGGCACACTAATAGGAAACAATTAAACATGATTGAACTTAATTCGTTTTAGGAATGAGAAATATATCCTAAGACATTACTTTTGTGATAAAGCTAGTAGAGAAGATTAAGTATTAAAGCTTTAAGGAAAACAAATGTTAGGGTGATGAGAAGTTAGCCACAGGTTTGACATCCGAGAGGTAGGATATTCTTGTCCATATCCTTGTTAGCCTTACTTTAAATAATTTTGGCCAACGAAAATATTTTAGAACAAAACATGTTTAAAGAAAATGATTTTAAAGGAATATCATGAATAATACTATTAAGTTTCCAATGATTTTGGGAATGAGATTTTAATGAGTATCATTTCTTAAAATGAAATATTTTAAGAAATGATACAACACATGGTGGCCTCAGAGATCAGGATATGGGAATCGTATCCTTGGGGACAGGTCCCGAAACCCATACGGATCCACTTCTTGTTCAGTGGTGTTATGGCTCTGCATATTTTCATTATACAGATACTTTTCTACTACTACGTGAGTATTTCTTTTTCTAAAAAAGATGATCAGTTTCGGGTGTATATCTTTGGACCGTGAGTACCTTTATTTACAATGTTTTATAAAATTATATCCTACTGGGCCTTCCGCTCACTTTTACTATTATGTTTTTAATGTTTTAAACCTCCCCCAGAGTTAGCGGTTTACATTTACAACGTGACAAGTGGATGCCAATGGATTGAAGGCGCGAGATTCGAAACTGTACGTTTGTTTTGGATTTATAGTTTTAATTCTGAGATGTATTGTATTCATGTATATAAATTGTATTGGTCGACACTGTCTCAGAGTTGTATTATTTTAAATTTTATGGACTGTTTTAAATATTTTTTTTATAAAAGAAAGACTATGGAGTAATATCTTTTAATATTTATTTTGGTATTTGTATATTTTATTTTATTTTCATGAATTTTTCTTAATTAATTCAGTTTAATTAAGTTAAATTTTAAATTAAACCTTAATAATCACAGTCTCATTTTTAAGGTCGTGACAGAACGATTACATCAAAGGATAATGAGCTTTTAACACGATGGCGACGGCGAGCTTCCATGACGACGACATAAAGAAGTGTTAGAGAGAGGGGCGAGGAGAGAGAGGAAATGGCAGGGAGAGAAAGAAGGAAACGATGGGGAGAGAAAAAATAATATTAGAGAGAGCGAGATAGAGAATTTTAACACATGTTTGAATTAATCAAGAAAAAAATAGGTGAACAATAATATCTTAGTTAAGGGTAGTTTGGTCCTTGAAGTTGTGGTCAAAATCTTTACATTGCATACATAAAAGAACTCAGGCTGCGTTTGGTTGTAGTGACAGAATGGTAATAGGAATGGTAATGGGAATGGAATTGAAATGTGCTGGAATCATAAACTGATTCTTTTGTTTGATTGGAGCTATGGAATCAATACCTGAATGAGGATTATGTTGTTTGGTTGATAACAGACTGGAATGGAAATAAACTGTATTTTGACAAAAATGCCCTTGATTAATAATCCAAAATAATTTAATATTTTAATTAATTAAAATAGTAAAAAAATAATTTAATTATTGAAAAAACTTTTTATTTGAAGGATAATAATTTAAAAACTATATTTCAATTGTAAAAAATATAATATTTGATATTTTTATGTAATAATATATTATGACAAGCTTAAATATGATAACTTTTGGCATCTACTATGATATGTTCCCTGAAAAATATAACTTTAGCCCCTGTTAATACTATAGTCATATGCCAAGTGAAACAAATTCTTAGTTAATACAATTTAACAAAATGAAGCATAATTCTAATTAGTTATTGACGGACATGGGTTATTGATGGACAAGGAGTTCAAAAAACCATAGCATAAGCATTCAACTAAACATTCAACTAATTATTGATAGAATAACGGGTGATGTAATATTCCGTTTTCTTTATCAATCTCAATTTCTAAGGATAATTCGATCACGTTACATTCTGCGTGTCTGTTCATACAATTTAATTATGTTACGCTCTGTGTCTGTCTGTTCATACAATTCAATCATTCTTTAAAAAGAAAAACAAAATCCTCATTTCAATGTTATTTATATGAATGATAAACGTTTGTTTTGCGAAACAAAGACGATTGTGCCTTTTAGACGGGAAAAATGTAGATGAACATGCTTATCAAAAAAAAAAAAAAAAAAAGTAGATGAACAACAGGTTGTAGAATAATCTCTTTAATCGAAACATTTCACATATTCAGAAACAAAAGAAAAAATCAATAGCAAAATTCTTCAGATATTTATTCGGAGGTTGTTTTGTTACCATATGCAATGAAATTTACACTGATGTCATCAGAAAGAGACCATCTTCCTGTCTTCAAAAGATCAAGACCAGTTCTTCAGAAGTTAGAAAACTTGACCACTGATGCGTACCTTTGGGAAGCTGTAAAATTTAACTCCATATTAATATAGATACAAATTTCATATGAATTCTTCGTATGCTTTTTTTCTTTTTCACCCGTCAAGTCTGTCTTTGATTTCTATCATAAACACTTGAGCACAATTGCACAACTGGAGATCTTCATGGACGGTGAATGTCATGTGAAGAGAATCAATGGCATGCTAAATGGTAAGAAGCAACAGATAATGAGCTGTAATAGAGAGAGATTGAATACCCAATGGAGTATATACTCGGCAGCGACGATGGCGGTAGCATAAGCTCTCATAGATCGGTTAATGGTTGAAATCACAGTAGCTCCATTAGCAACGGTTAATGCGGCCAGAGACTTGCAGAATTCAGCAGGATCTGCTACGTGCTCAATCACCTTAAGTACAATTTAATTTACAGAACAAATTGGATTCTAATTTAAGATGGCATTGGGTAACTCACAGCGCAGCACAAGAAGTTCAATTTCATAAGTAAATCATAATCTCAATTAACCTGGGAAGGAGAACACACCTCTAAAGAAATCACAGCATCAAAATTTCTTTGCTCTTCAACCAGCTTTTCTGTTCATAATAACAAAGAATAAGCTTCTGTAATTACGATAAAATTCACACACGCACGCACACACAAGGACTTGAACATATAAAATTCAGAAGAAACGGAGCTACAAGACTCAAACTTCCTTACCAATAATTACAAGGCCAACTTAACTACGATTTGTGAAACATAAGGACAAGCACAGCATATATAAATACATACATAAATATATATTTACGTGGAGCGAATGAAAGCGATGTTCTGGCTTTTGTATTCTTTGTTCTTCTTCGCTAAGTTCCCTGTCTATTTATTTATTTATTTTTTGTTTTGAATCATATGTGCAAGTCATGCAAAATTAATGTTGGGTTTTAATAATTCTGTGCTTGAAATTTGAAGCTTTTAAAAAAAAAAAAAAACAATTTGAAGCCTTTTGTTGTGTGAATCGCGAGAAATCTGGGATCTACAGGGTTGTTCATCGTTTTTTTTTTTTGGTCTTATTGAACTTAAAAGACCACCAATGCCCCTAGAAGAGAGTCGCATGCAAATATGTGACAAAAAAACCGTCCAAATTTTAACGGAAATGATCAAAAGGATTAACGGTGCAACAGATTTCAAAGTTGCAGGAGCCGATTGTCAAAAAAAAAGAAAAAGAATCAATTTATTAAACGTGAAAAATTGAGGCGGATCTCATGCCAAAAAACCAAAAATTTCTTTTAATTATCTCCATACTTAAGTTTTTTCTTGTTTATCAAAAATTCTTATATAACTTTAATTTTTTTTTAATATTAATATGATTTTTTAAGATATTTTTTCTCTTACTTCAGTTAATGAACTTAACTTCTAAGGGGTTATTATTTTGATGCGGAATCAAACTTATAAAGATATTCATCACATGCATAGCACATGACTTAACTAGTGTTCATTAAGTAGTGGAAAAGAAAAGGAATGGTTTATAATCTGAGAGTTGCTCCCAAAAGAAGTTCATATTGGCTTTTAATTCTAATTTTGTTTTATTTCGTAACTTTCGTTACATATTTCCAATAACATTGGCCACCAACTTTGATTTGTTACTAAACGCTATAATAAATTAAAGTAAGCTTTAAATGAATTAACCTTTAGCTTTGTTCAGTTTCTATTGAAGCAGAAGAAAAAGAAAAAAAAATCCGGCTTGTAATTGTTCACAATTATTGAGTTTTAAATGATCTTCCACTAAGTAAGTGCTATCATCAGTGAAGATGCATATTAGCCTACTACGTACTAGCTACTTACGGTAAAATTAGAACGTCAAACAAATTTTGAGTGGCGAAGCCAGAAAAAATTATAAAATTTTTTTTCAGGAGACGGGATTAATGCAAAAATTTCAAACTTAAACTGTCAATTTTTTGAAACTCTTTTTCTCTTTTATTATCTTCTTCTGTATATTTATAAATATATATATATATATATAATTTTTTCAAATGAATCACGTTTATAATTAAGTTCAATTAACTTTTTGGAGCCCAATATCTACAAAATTATGCATTTCAATAGTACTGTAGTTGATTTCCTTTCAATTAGTTGGTGGTTGATTGTTAGTTATTAATTGTTGGCAAGATGAGTTCGAGGCACTGAAAATTAAAAACTAAATGCTAGTACTTATGCCAAAAATAAATAAACAAATATACAATCTGAATGCTAGGCTAGAGCTTCATGCGATCAGGTGATGGTAATGTGATAAAATCATCGATCAGGTGACGGTAATATGATAACATCATACTCATTTATTAGGGAGATGTTTACAAACCTACCCAGGCAAAGAGAAGTGAAACCAAAATTTTTTATTTGTTCAATATAGAATGGTTTATAATCATTTGTTCAGGATTTCGCAAAGGTCACTAATGGAAACATTCAAGGCGTTTAGTAGATGGATCTAGAATCATAATTCTGAATCTTGATTCAGAATCAATATTTGTTTACAATTATTCTGAATCATGATTCTAATTATGCTTCAGAATCAATGTTTGCTTTGGATGATTCTGAATCATGATTCAGAATCTGATGTGATGTTTTAAACTAAAATTACTCATGATTCTAAAACCACCCCCATATTGATTCAAGATGATTCAAACTCCCAATTCTGAATCATAATTTCAAAACCATGATTTGAACTCAAAATAATGAATCATGATTCAATCACAAGGGTATGGCGTGAATCTTCTTTCAAGATGAGTCTGAAACTTGTTGCGGATTCATTGCTTGCGATTTTAATATGGTAAATGAAAATGAAAACATAATGGGTCTGTTTGTTACCGTTTTTGTTTTCATTTTTCACGTTTTTCGAAGCAAAAAATTAAAAACAGAAATGAAAAACGCGTTTGGTGAAGTTTGCGTTAGAAAACAAAAACTTTTTTGTCTTTTTGTGAAAAACTGAAAACGAAAAAAATACGTTTTCATTTTTACGTTTTCGTTTTCTGAAAACGGATTTCAGTTTTTTTTTTCCTTCTCTCTCTTCTCCAGCCGAAGAAGACGCGGGAGAATGCCCACCGTCGCTCATCCAGTCGGCGTCTGCACATCGAGTTGAGATGTGACATTTTCTGAGAGCTTTTCACTGTAGCAAAAAAAGTTAGATTAAACATTTTCTGATAGCTTTTTACTGTAAAAACTTAAAATTAAAAATTTGAATCGGTAAAATGAATAAGGTCTAAAAGTATCAATTATACCCAACTTCTTTTGGAGCAACTAAAAAAACGCAGTTTCAGTTTCTTTTAAAACTGAAATCAATCTCTGAATAAAACTACCAAACGCATTTCACAAATAATTCCAAAATGAAAATGAAAACGTTTTCATTTCTATTTTCATACAGAAAATAAAATCATTTTGGAAACAATTCCAAACGCACCCAATAGTTTTGCAAGCAAGGAAAATTAGATGACATGACATGTTATACAAATTGCACAACAATACAGCTTTCCAACAACTTTCAACTACACAATCAACTCAATTCCGCCAGGAAACAATAACTGAAGTACAAGAAACAATTGGTAGACATGATCACTCTCATTCAACAAGCCGGACCGGTCAGAAAGTAAATCTTCATTTCGATTATGGCTTTATCACTCTCATTCAACAAGCCATACCGGTCGGAAAGTAAACTCTTCATTTTGATTATGGCTTGATCTCCATCTCTATGCCGATCCGAATTCTGAGAACCATTTCTCATGCCGCTCAATGTCAGCTTGAGAAACACTTCTTTGGACCTTCGTCAATGCTTCTTCAAAGTCGCACATGGCAACAGGGTCCTTTGAAATCTCATCCTTTGACATGCTCTTAATCTCATCACGCGTCTTTCCGGCTATTTTACGCCTCATTCCATTCAAGGAAGCATCTCGACAAACGTTTGTTAGATCGTCACCACTGTATCCCTCGGTTCGACGAGCCACTTCATCAATATTTACATCAGGGGCCACCTGAAACAGATGTATACAATCATTTTCAAGAATCACTACACATGGAGACTGAGTTGGTTATATCTAGAAAGAAAAATTATATATAAAATGATGACATCCTAAATGTTCTCTATGAAGGAAAACAACCATTTAAATTTCTTATACACACACACACGCAGTCTCTTATATGTTCTCTATTTACCTCAACAGTTTTCAAGTTGATCCGAATAAGCTCTTTTCGGCTCTCAAAATTTGGAAGAGGAATATAAATTCTCTTTTCAAGCCTCCTCCTGAAATTGGATTGCCACCAATCAGAGAAAAGTGGAAATGAGATCTAGTTCAGCATCCAATCTAATGCAACATCAGCGATGATGCCTCAACTCCAAATAGAAAAACCAAAACTACCTTAATGCCTCATCTATATCCCAAGGAAAGTTAGTAGCTGCCAAAACCATCACAATTTTGCGGCTACCATCTTCATTCGTCGAAGTATTGTTTACACCATCTACCTGAACTAGAAGCTCAGATTTCACCCTTCTAGATGACTCGTGTTCCCCTGATGCTCTGAAGAAAATAATTTACTTCATTAGGTTTCAAGTTTCAACACAAGCAAAAACGCTTGATGTAAAATCGAAATTCCCATGCACATAAAAGTACACCAAAAAGATATGCATAAAATTTATTACATGTAGAACACTCCTTAGAATACATAAGATTATAATCATATAGAACTATTAACCAGATGTTAGAATGTATTTGAGTCCTTACCCTCGGGCGTTGCAGAGAGAATCAATCTCATCTATAAATATTGTACTTGGAGCATAAGCTCGTGCAAGATCAAATAAGCACCGAACCATGCGCTCACTCTCTCCACGCCATTTTGAAGCTAAAGTAGCAGAGGAGACGTTGAAAAATGTTGTGCCACACTCCGTAGCAACAGCTTTAGCTAGTAATGTCTTTCCAGTTCCAGGAGGACCAAACATAAGAACACCTTTCCATGGTCTCCTAATTCCCTGAAGCCAAGAAACAAAAAACTTACTCTGACAACTGGCTTTATGAAAGCAAAGACATTTTCAAAATGAACGTGAAAGAATATACTAATTCACTGAAATGAAGATATCTGGAAGTGGATCTCAATAGAAACCTAATAAGCCTAATAAGCCTTTGCTTAAGCAAGTTTTTGTTAGGAAAGGCAAGAGAGAATAAGAGGTGGCGGGGCTGAGTTAGTAGTTAGTTTGTTAGTAGTTAGAAAGCTGATAGTTGTATAGGGGAATAGTCGGTTAAGGAGGGGTTGTACAGGGGATTAGTCGGAAAGAAGGGGAGGGAAAGAGAATAAATAGGGATGAAGCAGGAAATAGAAAGACAGAAAATAACTAGAGTCTTGTTAAGAAAGTCTTGGCTTAGGTTAAGCGGGGGAGGTTTTGCAGTACCTCTAAGGACTGCTCTGTAATTCATTTTGGAGATTCAACAAAGATCATACTTTCATTCTTCTTGATTCATTTCTGTGGAAGTAATTACTCTGTTTTCATCATTTTGGTATCAGAGGAATAATTTTGGGCAATAATGGCGGGTAGGAAAATAGATGAACGGTTTGAATCTGTGGAGAAGGAGATTAAGGAAGTTAGGGCTTCGATGGAAAAAGGAATCGGTGAGATGGAGAAAGGGATCGGGGAGGTTAGGGCAGAATTAACTCAGAATTTGACTGAGATCCGCCGACTGATGGAAGAACAGACGAAGCTTTTCTCGGCACCGGCACCGGAGAAGACAGAAGCTTCGACGACAGTGGTCGAAGAAGATCGCGAGGTGAATTGTGTTGGAGTTGTGGAATCGCACTTGGCGGAAACTTCTGGGTGGCGCGCGCGGTAGGAAGAATGATCGGCGGACCCTAAGGTTTCGCAGAACATGGTTTTTTCAGCGGAAGGCACCGGTTTGCGTGAGTAGGACGTAGATCGAGCGGCATATCTTAGGATTCCGCAGAATCCATGTCGCGAAGAGAGAGAGGAGGTGCGCAGGTTTGTTAGGGAGGTTCCGATGGGTACCCAAGGGAAAAATTGGTACGGACGTCGGGGTGAGGGGCGATGTGTTTTCGTGGAAGGGGAGGCTCTGGAGTTTGACGAACGGCGGGCTAGATTGGGCGGTCCTGTTCACCGAGGAGTGGAAAGAGGAAGAAACCCTAACGTTGGAGTACGATTCAGAGATGGTTGGGAGGGCATAGGCGTTTTGGAGGAATTACCGGTGAATGAGGAATGGGCGACTTTCTGACGGCGGCAAGTGGAGTGCCCAATCTTTAGTGGTGACAACCCCGACGGCTGGGTATTTCTGTAGAATATTTTGGAAGAGAAGGATTGTATTTCTCATTTATTGGCCGAATATTTATATACACAGAAAAGAGATCTCAGGTTGTTAAGATCCCTGAAAACTAGGAAAAGAATCTGCCTAAGAATTAGATCTACTTTACACGGTTACTTTAATGATAGCAATACAACTAACTTCTAGAAGATTTTCTACACTCCCCCTCAAGCTGGGCTGTATAAACTTAACATGCCTAGCTTGGAACATAGTTCTTGGAAGTTAGTTCTGTGGAGTGCCTTTGTTAGGATGTCTGCGGTTTGATGCCGTGTAGGAACGTAGTTGAGTGAGATTATTTTGCCTTCAATCTTCTCACTGATAAAGTGACGATCTATTTCAACATGCTTGGTCCGATCATGATGGACTGGGTTCTTTGCTATAGCTATAGCTATAGCTGATTGACTATCACACCTCATGTCGATAGGATCTTCTGCCTTAACTTTAAGTTCTTGCAGCAGCCTTTTTAGCCACATTCCTTCACATATCCCATGCGCCAATGCTCTAAACTCAGCCTCTGCACTGCTGCGGGCAATGACTGGCTGCTTCTTGCTTCGCCAAGTCACTAAGTTTCCCCAAACGAATGAACAGTAACCTGAAGTGGATCTTTGATCCATAGATGATCCTGCCCAATCGGCATCTGTGAAAACTTCAATGGTCCTGTTTGTGGTTTTTCCGAATAACAATCCTTTGCCTGGGTCTCTCTTGAGATATCTTAGGATTCGATACACCGCCTCCATGTGTTCTTCTGAAGGGTTATTCATGAATTGACTAACCACACTTACTGAGAAACCTATATCTGGGCGAGTATGAGCAAGGTAGATTAGTTTTCCTACCAGACGTTGATATCTGCCTTTGTCCACTGCTGTACCACCTGTTCGCACTCCTAATTTTACATTTGGATCCATAGGAGTGTCAATTGGTTTACACCCTACCATTCCTATCTCCTTTAGTAGGTCCAAAACATATTTTCGTTGTGACATTGAGATACCTCGGCTTGATCTAGCCACTTCCATTCCAAGGAAATACTTCAGGTGTCCAAGGTCTTTGATTTCGAATTCTCTTGAGAGCAGCTTCTTTAGGCACTCCATTTCTTCCCAAGGATTACTTGTGAGGACTATGTCATCGACGTACACAATAAGTGCAGTGAGTCTTCCATCGGCAGCATGTTTGATGAACAATGTATGGTCGGCTTGGCACTGAACATATCCATCCTTCTTGAGGACTCTAGTGAATCTGTCAAACCATGCCCGAGGAGACTGTTTGAGGCCATACAAGGATTTTCTGAGTTTGCAGACTTTGTTGGCAGTGGAATTATCTTCGAAACCTGGAGGTATCACCATGTAAACTTCTTCCTCGAGGTCTCCATTTAGGAACGCATTTTTTACATCGAGTTGAAGTAGAGGCCAATCTTGGTTTACTGCAATGGAGATGAGGACTCGGATGGTGTTAAGTTTGGCTACTGGAGCAAATGTTTCTAGGTAGTCTATTCCATATGACTAAGTGAACCCTTTTGCCACAAGGCGAGTCTTGAGCCTTTCCACACTGCCATCTGCCTTGTGTTTTACTGAGAATATCCATTTACACCCAACAGCATGCTTACCCGGAGGTAGAGTAGTAATCGTCTATGTCTCATTCTTCTCAAGTGCTCTTATTTCATCCAGGGTGGCTGCCTTCCATTCGGGTATTTGTAAAGCTTCATGGATGGAATTGGGTATCCGGACCTGGTCTAGCTTGGACACAAACGCTCTGTAGGTTGGAGACAACTTTGCATAAGACATATGATTGCGAAGAGGGTGTTGTGTACATGGTAAAACTCCTTTTCGTATTGCAATTGGAACATCCAGGTCTGAATTAAGATCTACAACCGGATCAGGCACAGGAACAAAAGTAATTTCAGCCTTACCTTGAGTATTTTCAATGGAGGTTGGAGCCGAGGAAGAGTCTTGGTTATGCTGAGTTTGTGCAGGTTGCAGCTGAGGACGTTTTCTCCTTGAGTAGACACTAAAGTCCTTTTCTGTTGCAGTTTGACTAGGTCTGGGTTCATTTAGGACAGGGCTGGAACCTTTTTCTTGACCAGTTTGGGTTTCAGGGTTGACACGAAGAGGCTCGGTTGACTCAATGAGGAGAGGAGAGGCTGACTCAGTGAAGAGGGGTTGTATTGTTTCTGCTGGTGGAGCTGAGGCACTTAGGATTGGAATTCTGGAACTCCCTGAATCATTTTTTAGCAGAGAATCCCAATCCCAATTATGAGATTCCATCATTCTATTCTCCCCCTGAATAGAGGAATTGGTGTAGAATGATTGGTGCTCGAAGAATGTGACATCCATAGAATGAAAGAACCTGTTTGTGAGTGGACAGTAGCATTTATACCCCTTCTTGTTTGGTGAGTAACCAAGAAAGATACATTTGGTGGCTCTAGGATCTAGTTTCCCTCTATTTTGGGCGTAGACCTGGACAAAAGCAGAGCAGCCGAAGACTTTGAGTGGAATCTGAGTGATAAGGTGAGAGTTTGGGAAAAGTTCGAGGAATATTTGGCTTGGAGTTTTGAAGTGCAGGATACGTGAGGGCATGCGGTTTATGAGATAAGTAGCGGTGAGAACTGCCTTACCCCAGAATCTTTTGGGAACATTTGAGGTGAACAATAAAGAGCGGGCAACCTCAAGAAGATGACGGTTTTTCCGTTCGGCTACACCATTTTGTTGGGGTGTGTCAACGCACGAACTTTGATGAATAATACCGTGATTTTGCAAATACTCTCCAAGAACCGAATTGAAAAAATCTCTGGCGTTGTCTGTTTTGAAAACTTGAATGTTGGTTTTGAATTGGTTTTGGATCATGGCATGGAATGTTTGAATATTTGACTAGTTTTAGATTTGTCTTTCATTAGGAATACCCAACTTAAGCGTGTATGATCATCAACAAATAATAGAAACCAGCGGGCCCCGGTGATATTTACAACCCTTGAGGGGCCCCATATGTCGCTATGTATGAGTGAGAAAGGATGAGAGGTCTTGTATGGTCGAGGTGAATACGAACTTCGTGTGTGTTTAGATAATTGACAAATATCACAATGAAAATGTCTTGAATTTTTATTGATAAATAATGATGGAAATAGTCGTTTAAGGTACAAAAAATTTGGATGACCTAGACGATAGTGCCACATCATGACAGCACTATCCTTATTTGACAGACTTGAAGACAAGGACATACTAGGTAACTGACTTTCTGGACTGACATAGACTTTGCTGCAACTTTTTTCTTCCTGTGAATCAGCGTGATTGAGAAGATAGAGACCTGCACAAAGCTCAGCATTGCCAATCATCCTCCCCGATTTCGAATCCTGAAAAACACAAGTTTTGGCAGAAAACTTAGTAACGCAGTCCAAATCACTAGTAAGCTTGCTCACAGACAATAAATTACAGTCTAAATTAGGCACAAATAAGACTGAATGTAGGACAAGAGTCTGGGATAGTTTGACAGTGCCAAATCCAGCAACTTTGGAACATGATCCATTGGCTACACGGACTGTGAGATGGCTCCGGCATGGACTAAATGATGTGAGCAGAGACTTATTTCCAGTCATGTGATCTGATGCACCAGAGTCCACAATCCATGTATTTGAGAGTGTCCTGGTTGCACCAAAAACACTACATATATTACCTCTGTGAACAGTACTTCCTGTACCAATAATAGTAGGAGTTGGCTGTGTATTTGCTTGACTAATTAGCCTCTGAAGGACCTCGATTTGATCCTTGGTAAATGGAGCTTGAGAGGACGCAGCAGTAACTTCAGTTGAGGCTGCATTCCCATGGTTTTCACGCTCAGCAGACCACCGGTTAGGCTTCCAGTCCACGGGTTTTCCATGGATTTTCCAACAGGTGACCTTGGTGTGGCCTGATTTTCGACAGTGATCACACCAAGGTCTCCCTCTACGAGGCTTGTTATCATTCAAATGTGGAGGAGGACCACGGGCAGCAAGGGCCTGGACTGAGGCATCCTCCTGTGATGGTAGCAAACCATTAGCCACAAGGGCTGAACCTTCTGGAGTTGAAAATGCCCCTGATTTTCCCAGCATCACTTTTCTTCGACTTTCTTCCCTACGGACCTCAGAAAAGGCCTCTCGAAGGCTAGGGAGAGGCTTGGTGGAAAGGATTCGACCCTGAACTTCATCTCGGGATTTGTTAAGTCCCATGAGGAATTTGAAGACCCTTTTTGTTTCCACTATTTTCCTGAATTTTGCACCATCATCAGGACATTTCCAGTCATGGGTTTCGAACAAATCAAGTTTTTGCCAGTTCCGAGTTAGGTTGGTGAAATAGGTGGTGACAGTTGTCTCCCCTTGATTTAGATCCTGAAGTGCAGTCTCCACCTGAAATAATTCCGACGTGTTTTCACTGCTGGAATATGTTTCCTGAGCGGCTTCCCAGATATCTCGAGCCGTGGAATAAAGAAGAAAATTTTCACCAATCTCTGTGGTCATGGAACTTATCAGCCAGGACATAACCATGTTATTTTCTGAGCGCCAGAGTTTGTAGCTCGTATCGGATTTGTCAGGTGGGGCTGCTGCTCTAGTGAGATAATCATCACGCCCCTTGCCACTGATGAACATCATTACGGATTGAGACCATTGCAAATAATTGTGACCATTCAGTTTATGACTGGTAACAGGAAACAGATTGCTCTCAGGCATAGCCGAAGTGAGAGCAAGAGATGAACCAGATGGAGAGGTGATACTGGTTGAGGAGGACTGATCTGTTTCAGTCATAATCGAAGCAAGAATGCAGCCAGATAATGGCGGCAAACAGGGGAAGAGCAGGAGAGAATGACGGCGGCAGGGAAGAGCAACGGTGTGAGGATTCAATTAGAGATAATAAGGGATGGCGGTGGCGGCAGGTTTAGGGCTCAGAGAATGATGGCCGATTTAGGGCACAAAGGGAGGCTCTGATACCATGTAGAATATTTTGGAGGAGAAGGATTGTATTTCTCATTTATTGGCCGAATATTTATATACACAGAAAAGAGATCTCAGGTTGTTAAGATCCCTGAAAACTAGGAAAAGAATCTGCCTAAGAATTAGATCTACTTTACACGGTTACTTTAATGATAGCAATACAACTAACTTCTAGAAGATTTTCTACAATTTCGTATGGAGCAGTTCTTCTCCATCAATCGCTGCTCAGAAAGGGAAAAATTGATCACCTCCGGGATAGCTTTGGAGGGAGATACCTTGTCTTGGTTCCAATGGCAGAATGGCCGTAGACCTTTCCACAGTTGGGCAGAATTTAAGATGTTGTTGCAGCGTTTTCGCTCTTCGCAAGAGGGGAATCTTTGTGAGAGGTTTTTGGCGATACGACAAGTTGGGACGGTGGCTGAATATTGCAGGCAATTTGTATGTTTCAGCAGCCCCACTTCGAGATGTGCCGGAAGAGGTTTTAGAAGGAATTTTTGTTAATGGGTTAAAGGCGGAGGTTCGGGCTGAATTGTAGCTCTTGAAACCAGTGGGTTTAGGTGAAATTATGGAGATAGCTCAAAGGATCGAAGAGAAGAATGTGTTGCTTCGTTGGGGGGTGTCGGAAACAAGGTTTTTGAGACCACAATATCATAGTGTTCCGAGGGCTGAATTTTCAGCAATTCCGGCTCGATCGTTGCCGATAGTAGAGCGACCACCGCGAGTTCCTGCTACTTTAGAGAAAACAACAACCCAAAAGCGAGATTTTCCATTTCGTAAGTTGTCGGACTCCAAGTTACAAGAGAAGAAGGATAAGGGGCTGTGCTTTCGGTGCGATGAGAAGTTTACCTTGGGACATCGATGTAAGAAGAAGGAGCTTAGAATACTGCTTGTTAGCAATGATGACGCAACTGATTGTGAGGAGGCAGACCTTGATCTGCCCAGGACGGAATGGGAGGGAGGGGCAGCCTGAACTCATTGAGTTATCCTTGAATTCGGTAGTGGGACTTTTGACACCAAAGACTATGAAGCTTCGCAGCACGATTGCTCGGCATGAGGTAATTGTTCTAATTGATTCCGGTGCAACTCACAATTTCATTTCTTTGAGTCTTGTGGAGAGGTTGTCTATTCCGATTGCTCCCACTGCCAGTTTTGGAGTGCAAGTAGGAACAAGAGAATCAGTTAGGGGAAAAAGAATTTGTCGGGTGGTGGCATTGAATTTATCACACTTAATTATTGTGGAAAAATTTTTGCCTTTGGAATTGGGAGGAGTGGATGTTATTCTAGGCATGCAATGGTTGGAAACGTTGGGGGGAATGCATGTGAATTGGAAGTCCCAAGTGATGAAATTCAAGGTGAGGGGCGAAGCGGTTACTTTGAAGGGAGACATGAGCCTTTCCAGCACTATGGTTTCTCTTAAGGCCATGGTTCGGACTATAAGCATGAAGGCCATGGCATTTATTTAGAATTGTGTGCTTTGGATGCTAACAAGGAACCGGATCAGCAATTTCAAGAGCAGATCCGTGAAGTCTTGCAGGGTCATTCTAGGGTTTTACATATGCCGGATGGATTACCTCTCCAACGAATGCGAGATCATTGCATTATTCTTCAGGAGGGTACCGCTCCTATTAGCGTTAGGCCTTACAAGTATCCTCATTTCCAAAAGAATGAGATCGAAAAGTTGGTGTGAGAGATGCTAGCGGCTAGGATCATTCAACCAAGCAGTAACCCGTTTTCTAGTCCCGTTCTTTCTAGTAAAAAAAAAAAAAGATGACAGTTGGCGCTTCTGTGTTGATTATCGCGCGCTCAACAAGGCTACAGTTCCAGACAAGTTCCCCATTCCAGTAATAGAGGAGCTCTTGGACAAATTGTGTGGTGCCACCATCTTTACTAAATTGGATTTGAAATCCGGTTACCACTGAATTCGGATGTGTAAGGAGGATATTCTGAAAACCGCTTTCCGTACTCATGAGGGTCATTACGAATTTCTGGTTATGCCCTTTGGTTTTGACCAATGCCCCGGCCACTTTCCAATCTTTGATGAATGAGGTATTGAAGCCCTTCTTGAGGAAATTTGTGTTAGTATTCTTTGATAACATCTTGATTTACAGTAAGTCTTTTGATGAACATGTCACCCATATGGATATGGTTTTGGCTGCTTTAGAGAACAACCATTTATATGTTAATCAAAAGAAGTGTACTTTCGCTAGTAGCCAGTTGGAATATTTGGGCCACATTGTGTCTTGGGATGGAGTTTCTGCTGATTCCAGTAAGATTCAAGCAATATTGGATTGGCCGACCCCTCGTTCTATTAAGGAGTTGCGCGATTTTCTTGATTTGACCGGTTATTATCGGCGCTTTGTTGTGGGGTATGGACATCTTGCTTGGCCATTGACGCAGCAATTAAAGAAGGACAACTTTCATTGGACTGCGGATGCTGAAACCGCCTATCAGAAATTAAAGCACACCATGACTACGGTCCCAGTTCTCACACTGCCGGATTTTTCCCAGCCATTCGTAGTCGAATCTGATGCTTCGGGGTTTGGTATTGGCGCGGTTTTGATGCAACAACAGAGGCCCATAGCTTATTTCAGTCAAGTGTTGTCTTCTAGGGCCCATGATAAATCTGTGTATGAGCGCGAGTTGATGGCCGTGGTCCTCACCATTTAGAAATGGTGCCATTATTTACTCGGGCGACATTTCATTGTTCGCACGGACCAGAAGAGCCTTAAGTTCTTGTTAGAGTAGCAGTTAGTTAGTGAGGACCACCATAAGTGGTTATGTAAATTGTTGGGTTATGATTTTGAGATTTAATACAAACCCGGTTCTGAGAATCGTGTGGCTGATGCTTTGTCGAGACAGCCCTCTGATTCGGAGTTGGTGCACCTTACCACGTCCTCGATCTATGATGGGACTGAAATTTGTCAACAAATTCAACGGGACCCGCGGTTGGCTTCGATTCGGGTTGCTCTGTGTGCCAATTCCACAACTGTGAAGGGGTTCTCCTTGTGCAATGACATGTTGCTTTACAAGGATTGCGTTTTCCTGTCTCGGCAATCTCCTCTCATACCCGTACTATTGAAAGAGTTTCATGGCAGCAAGGTTGGAGGTCATTCCAGAGTCCTTAAGACATTTAAATGGTTGTCTTCTGAGTTCTTTTGGTATGGCATGAAACAGGATGTGGTCTCTTTTGTTGCGGCTTGTTTGGTTTGTTAACAACACAAGGCTTTGCAGCCCTTGCCACTTCCTAATCAGGTGTGGGATGATATTTCCATGGATTTTGTGGAGGGCCTTCCAAAGTCAGCAGGTTATGACTCCATTTTAGTGATCGTTGACGGTTGAGTACGTATGCTCATTTTGTGGGTCTTCGCCATCCTTTTTCTGCTAAGTCTATGGCTGCCCTGTTTGTAAAGAAAGTGGTTCGGCTCCATGGGTTTCCTCGGACTATTGTGTCCGATCGAGACAAAGTTTTCTCAACCCATTTTGGAATGAGCTTTTTAAGTTGCAAGGCACTTCCTTACATCATAGTACGGCTTACCATCCTCAATCGGATGGCCAAACCGAGGTGGTGAATAGGTGCTTGGAAGCTTATTTACGCTGTTTTGTCTCCGACAAACCTACCTAATGGTTTTCTCATCTTGCTTGGGCCGAATAGTGGTATAACACGAGCTTCCATGTATCTGCGGGCATGACTCCTTTCAAGGCTTTATATGGTCGTGATCCTCCCAAATTGCTCCGTTTTGAGTTGCGCTCAACAGCTAACTCTTTATTGGAGTAGCAACTGCAATCGAGGGATGCTATTTTGGATGAACTTCATGCACACTTGTTAAGGGCCCAGCAATCTATGAAATTGCAAGCGGATCTCAAGCGCCGGGATGTGTCTTTTGAGGTGGGGGATTTGGTGTTTCTGAAACTCAGGCCGTATCGCCATCGTTCGCTGGCCAAGTTTGCCAATGAAAAGCTCTCTCCACGGTTTTATGGTCCTTATAAGGTGGTCGTGCGTGTGGGTTCTGTGGCGTATCGGTTGCAACTGCCCGTGGCCACGAAAATTCATCCGGTCTTCCATGTCTCACAGCTTAAGAAAGCCATTGGCCTTTCGATTCCTGCCCAAGAGGTACCGCCCATTTTAATTGTTGATATGGAGTTACGCGTGGAACCGGAGAGGCTGTTGGCTAATCGTTTCTCTCCGGTGACTAGGCAGTTGGAAGTCTTGCTGCAATGGCATCACTTGCCGGATTATGAGGCTTCTTGGGAGCTCTTCGATGTCATCCAGCAGCAGTTTCCCGAATTTCACCTTGAGGACAAGGTGACTTTTTTGGGGGGCGGAGTAATTGATAAGCCTAATAAGCCTTTGCCCAAGCAAGTTTTTGTTAGGAAAGGCAAGAGAGAATAAGAGGTGGTGGGGCTGAGTTAGTGGTTAGTTTGTTAGTAGTTAGAAAGCTGATAGTTGTATAGGGGAATAGTCGGTTAAGGAGGGGTTGTACAGGGGATTAGTCAGAAAGAACGGGAGTGAAAGAGAATAAATAGGGATGAAGTAGGAAATAGAAAGACAGAAAAGAACTGGAGTCTTGTTGAGAAAGTCTTGGCTTAGGCTAAACGGGGGAGGTTTCGTAGTACCTCAAAGGACTGCTCTGTTATTCATTTTGGAGATTCAATAAAGATCATACTTTCATTCTTCTTGATTCATTTCTGTGGAAGTAATTACTCTGTTTCTATCAAAACCTTGGATTCAAATCAAGGGTGTGAATTTGGCATTCCAGTGAATACAGTTTTTACCTCCTTTTCGATCAAACTGTTAGTGAACCAACCAATGTTGTTTTGCCTTTGAAAACAAATCTTAATAAAGATTAATCAAAGTGCAAGAGCTCAAGAAAACTGCCTAACAACCAATGTTGTTTTGCCTTTGAAAACAAATCTTAATAAAGATTAATCAAAGTGCAAGAGCTCAAGAAAACTGCCTTTGGCTCCAGCAGCTAAGGCTAAGTGATAGAAAGAAGTTACATGCCAATGACAATGCCCATCACTAAAGGACAAACTTAAAATTGTAACTGATCTTATGACTAGTAACTGAACTCCCAACTGAATTTTAAGTAAGATAGAAATAGGATTTTTTAATCATTCAAGATTACCTGGAAATATTCTGGCATCCACAGAGGAAGGACAACAGCTTCCTCTAGAAGTCTTTTCGCTTCAGTCAGGCCTGCAACATCATCCCATCTCACTCCAGGACTGGTTTCTAACACATCCCTTTCAAGCATTGCAGCCAAATCAGGATCAGGACCCTCATACTCTCTTTTCTTTGACTTTCCATCTTCAGTATCACCATTCTGACAAATTCCAACAACAAAACAATAAGCAGATTTCAGACAAATGTGAAATTTTCACAGATCCGTAAGAAAACACTATGAACTCCATACGAACAGCAAATTTAATATAATAATAGGAAGCCTCAGTTATCGAAATGATGAAACTTACTGCTGAATCCGCTTTGCTAGATTTTCCTGAGCCAGCACCTTTCTTTCCAGCAGTTGATGCTCTCACTCCTGAGTTAACCCTGCTCGATGCACCAGATTTTGCACCCCCACGGGCAGTTGTGCCTGTTCTTGTAGTACCACCACGAGCCCAAGCACCTTCTTGTGGTGACTTCCTCGTACCGACTTGACCAGATCTTGCAGGTCTCCTGCTTGAGTCCCGGCTTGGTGGCCTCCAAACATCAGGATCATCCATCGGAGCACCTGAAGAAGTTGGATACTCATCTAATGGTTGAAAAACAAATGAAGATTTTGTATTTATTGGAGGGGAAGCAGGCCGTCGTCCCGTCATAATTTCCTTAAATGCCCTTCTCTCTGAATCTAATTGCTTCACAACTTCCGTTTCCTCTGAAAGAGCTTTCTTCACATTAATCCATTTTGTGCGAATCAAAGGGTCGTCAATTGTGTTTAGGTGCCTAAAACAGAGGAACAAAATAAAATCCTTATAAAATGAACATATGAACCAATCCATCACCAAAGTAACACAAGAATCCACTATTTTTATTTGATACTCAACCGGCAAAAGAAACTGAAAAAGATCCACTTAACTTTACTTGTTCTGGTAAGAGAGCGCCACTAAATTATTTTCATGGAAGAATTAAAATAAAGCTTACAGCTAACCCCACATTTCCCTTCCTAAAATTAAGAAAACCACGACTGTTTCGCTAGATTTGTAATTTGAAAGGCTAAATAAGCAAATACTATCAGTGTGTGTGTGTGTGTGTGTGTGTGTGTGTGTGTGTGTGTATACACATATATATATAAACTTTTTTTATGCACTTTTTGGCATATCAGACATCAAATTCTTCATTTGTTTTTCAATTACTGTAATAAGCCTCGGTATATTTGATTTCAAACAAATTAGTCGGAACAAACTGCATCGCAGATTGCCAACAATCAATCAAAGAAAAGAAACCAAACAATCCAAAACCAAGAACGCTCACATTGCCCACATTTCCCACGATAATCATGCTATGGATCTCAAATTCCGAGAGATAAAATGATCAAAATCTAGAACATCTGAAGAGAGCTCAAGAGAGAGAGAAGAAGAAGTACTTGTTGATCTGAGCAATAGCACCGTCGAAAAATATAATGGAGGTGTCGTAGAGTCCTTCAAGAGCGTACTCCCTCGCCAGCTTCAGGTGGTCTTGGAGTCCCGCAAGCGTTGCACCTACCATTCTCTCTCTCTCTAGATTTCCCAAACGCAAACCCTAATTCTCCGTACGATTCCCCTTCAAGTGGAAGAAGATTTCTCTCCGACAGAGAGAGTAACTCAACAAAAATCTATCTCTCTCTCCCCTGTCGAAGTTTTACTTCCTTTCTCTCTCTCTCCGATAGAGTCTGAGCTGATGGAGCAGGGAGCTCGACGGCGACGTTTAAACGTTTCCGGGAAACGGAGGGAGGGGAAATGCCGACTTATTTATTTATTTATTTATTTACACAATTTCGACTATGACATATAAAGGCCTAGTTCATTTTACGGATTTGAGTTTTTAATTTAAGTTAAAATGTGATATTTTTTTAAGATTTTTTACTGTAGTAAAAAGAAAATAGATGTGACATTTTTTAAGAGTTTTTTACTATAAAAATTTAAAATTCAAAACTTAAATTAATAAAATGAACGAAACCAAAGACAATTATATCTTCGTATAATAAAAAAATAATAATTAAAGAACAAAATAGGTATGAAATTAAAAACAGATCTAGCAAAATCAGCCATTAAAACAAAAGGTCAATACCTAAATATTAAACAAAATCAACATTTAAACAAAAAGAAAGTTTCTTAAATGAGAAAAAACACCGAATCTTTTTTAAATGGTGGCTCTTTTATTTTGCCCCTAGAGTTCATTTAGTTCGCTGATTCGAGTTGAGATGTGATTTTATATGAGATTTTTTTACTGTAGTAAAAAAATTAAATGTGAATATTTTTTAGAGTTTTTTACTATAGCAAAACTCGAATTCAAAACTCAAATCGATAAAATAAACGATGTCATATCTGTTTCGAAACCAGATCTAAAAACTCTTCTCACGAAAATAATAATCAAAGCACAATGAAAATAAAAAGGAAAGCAATAAATAATATTATTCACAAAAAATAAAAATAAAACATTATAATAAAGAAAAAAAATGATTAAACATGATGAAAGAAAAAAAAAATTCTAATTGAGAAAACACATAAAACATAAACAAAAAATATGTTCATAAAGAATAAGTATTTTTACTAAAATAATGATTAGATCATAATTAAAATAAAGTGTAAAACAATAAGTAATATCATTCATGAAATATCATAAAAAATACAATAAATAGGAAATATGATCAGACCATAAAAAAATTCTAAAAAAGAAGAAACATAAAAACCTTGCAAGAAAATATGAACGAAAAGAAAAAATATATATTTTAAAATAATGATCAAATCATAATGAAAGAAAATTATATAAGAAATCAATTAAATGAAAATCAGTCACAACATAATTCAAAAAAAAAATTGAGACACAACATCTAAGGGTATGATGATACTATTATGAAACTCTGTTGAATGAAAATTAGTTGTCATTATGAAAATGAACACCCGAATATTAAATTACAAATGAAACACGGGAATATATAAGATATAAAGAATAGATAATTTCATTATTTTAATGATGAAACTATTATTAAAAGGAATATATAACAAATCATTATGAAACATAATATATGCTACAAAGAACCACAAAAAAAAATATTTTCATTAGTTTAACCGTGACATAATTAAGAAACATGTTGAAAAAAAAAACTAATACAATGTGTATCAAATAATCAACATATACGGAAAAATGAAAACATGCGAAATTGTTTCATTAATACAGTAATTTAAGAAATACGTAAAAGAATTATATGAAATTTAAATTTAAAATGAATTTTCCAATAAACATGAACAAAGGATCATACAAAGGATCATAAAAAGAAAAAAAAACAATACTAACATGTATCCAACTAGTGGTGGAACTTTGAGCCGGTGGGCTGCCCGAGGCCCGAATTTTTTCGGGCTTGGGCGGGCAGGTCCATATGCCGGCCCATCGAAGGTGGAAATTCGGGTTCGGGCAAGCCGAATTTTGAGACCACGCCGGAGCCCGCCGCTGTGTAGGTGTCGTCGACCGCCGTCTGCCAGACTTTTTTTTGAATTTTTCCGGCCATGCCCGACTGCCCGAAGCCCAAAAAAATGTTCAAAAATCTGACCATTGTGCCCGACCCGAAAATAAGCACGAAAACCCGAATTTTGCATGAAAGCCCGATTTGCCCAAAAACCCGTCCAACGGCTACTTTTTTGCCCGTTGACACCCGAATACGCCCAAAACCCCCCCGAACCCAACCCGCTGAACCTAAGTAGCCGTTGCACATTGATTTTTTTGAAAAAAAAACAAATGTTTAACCCAAAAATTTCCCTATAAATACCCCCCATCCTCCACACATTTTTCTCACTCAAACTCTCTCAATTCCTCTCAATTTCTCTAAATCTCTCTCAACTTCTCTCAATCTCTCTCGATCTCTCAAATCTCTTTCAAAATTTGTCCAAAAACTATCACATTATCCTAAAGCTCTCTCTCTCAAATCGCTCTTATTTTTTTATAATGGATCCTTTTGGTTATAGTGGTATTCCCGTTGATACCCAACACAACATGGAAAGTGTGCATGGAGAAGCGGCGAGTGCTAGTGCGACTGCGTCTGCAAGTGTTGCAACCTCTAGGAGGAAATACAAGTGCACCTCGACAGTTTGGGATCACTTTGACATAATTGATGAGATCGACAATGAAGGTAACACTAAACATATAGCTCAGTGTAAATATTATTTATCTAAATTACAAGGTGACACTATTCACGACACCACACACTTGAGAAGACACTCTGAAAAGTGTCTTCAAAAGTTTAGCCAATCCGGCGGATCCGAACTCCGCCAAACACAATTATCTTTTGATTGCGCAACCGGTGGTCTAACCACTTGGAAATACGATCCGCAAGTAGATCGTATGAAAGTTGCACGAATGATACTGCTTTAGATCAACCACTTAGTTTTGTAGAGCATCCTAATTGGCAACGATATATTAAGGTTGTACATAATCATAATGCACAATTCACTTCAAAAACCAATCTTAGGAAAGATTTATTAAAATTATTTAAAAAAGAAAAAGAAGCATTAATAAACCTTTTACACTCGACTAGCGGGTGCGTTGCATTAACGGCAGATATTTGGTCTGCCGTTGCCCATAAAGATTATTTAGTTGTAACCGGTCATTACTTTAAAGGATTTGATTTAGATAAAAGAATATTAGGTTTTAAATGTGTTCTAGGATCACATAGCGCAGATTTAATATATAATACAATTTTAAATGTAATTGATGAATTTAGACTAAGAGATAAAGTAATGACTATAATATTAGATAATGCTAGTGCCAATACAAAAGCAATTGAATTCTTTGAAAATGATTTAAGTTTATTCGGTGACGGTACAATTTTCCACCAACGTTGTGCATGTCACGTAATCAATTTAATAGTTAAATCCGGTTTAAAAGAAATGGGTAATCACATTAAAAAAAATTAGAGATAGTCTTGCATGAATTCAAGGTAGTAACCAAAGACAAGAAGATTGATTTAGGTTCTTACAAGCATTAAATATACCTCCTAGAGCATTATCGTTAGATATGCCTATAAGATGAAACTCAACTTACATTATGCTTCAACAATGCATCCCCTATAAGGACGCCATAACAAACTATATGTGTGCAAAATTAGGAGTAGGACATATAGACAAATTTGATTGGAAAATTGCCGAAGTTTTGTATCAATTTTTAGGTAGGTTTCATGAAGTTACTCTAAAACTTAGTGGACCATACTACCCAACATTACCTTTAGCTTTAGGTGAACTTTTAAGAATTAATATTTTATTTAGCGAATATAGGGATGACCCAATCCTAGGAGTTCCTATTCATTCTATGAAAAAAAATTTAAAAAAAAATTGGTCCAAGTTGCCTTTGTTGTATAGTTTAGGTACTATTTTTTATCCTAGATTAAAATTAGAAGGTTTAGAAAGTGGTTTAGAAAACTTAGGTGAATTTTTAGGCATCAATTGTTTGGACCAATATCTAATAATAAAGAAAAAAATATATTCGATCTATAGTAAATATGAGATTAGGTTTAGAGTACCTCCTAGAGTACAGGAACCACAACAACAAGACGAAAATCCCTATTCATTCTTGAATGTTTTCGGGTTGAAGAAGAAGAAGAAGACAACTCAAACAGAAGCTATGAGTGAATCTTCATCAACAAATGGCAGCGGTGGCGGCAGCTTCAACGAGCTTATGGCATACCTCAGTGAAGGCTTAGTAGTTGACGGTACATCATAATTGTTTGACTTAGTTCAATGGTGGAGGGCACGGGCATTAACTTGGCCAATCCTAACACGATTGGCAATGGATATATTTTCAATCCCAGTCTCCACTATTTCATCCGAACAAGCCTTCAGTAGGACAGGAAGAATACTTGAGGAACGCCGGAATGCATTGCAAATGGATATTGTTGAAGCCTTGGTTTAAGGATTGGAATCGGACCGATCAACGTCTACAGGATACAATTTCATCGGCAAGCCAAGAATGGATCGATGAATTTAATTGATTAACATATAATTTTGAAGACGATCCTTCAGCTTCAAATTAAATTGTAAAATTGTAATTTGTAAATATGTATTTACTTTTGACATTGTATTTGTAATTGTATAACTTTGTAAGTTTGTAAAATTTATAATTCGTCACAAACATGATTGCACTCTTTTTTCCTTGCCAAGTTTTTATCCCAATTGGGTTTTTCTTGGTAAGGTTTTTAACGAGTCAATCATGAATTACAAATTTAAAAATTAATAAAGAAATAATTTTTTTATATAGTTCGTGTGTTCATTTCAAATTTCAAATTGTAATATATGTATATATATATATAAATTTTAACACAAAATAATTTAATATTAAAATTTTTTTAAAAAAAATTCAGGCTTTTCGGGCGGGCTTGGGCAGGCCGGCCGGGCTCGGGCCGCCTAATACAAGCCTGCGGCCCGTTCAAGGTGAAATTTGGGCTCAGGCGGCGGCCTAAATTTCTCGGGCGGGTCAGGTTCGGGCTCGGGTAAAAATTCAGGCTTTTCGGGCGGTCGCGGGCGGCCCGTCCAAAGTTCCAGCACTATATCCAACAGTGAACATACTTGAAAACATAAATGATGCGAACATTTTTATTAATACAATGATCAAAGAAATACATAAAAGAATGAATATGAAATTTGAATGTTTGGATAAAAAAACATTATTAAATCAATGAAAAAGAACACAAAAATCGTTCATGTATAAAAGAAAAACCAAGGACACCAAATCCGAGTAACACAATTAAGCGACAATATCAAAGAAAAAGACGAACAAACCGGATTCGGCACGGCCCGGTACGGTATTATTACGGGCCGTGCCAGCCGGGCACGTTTGATGGGTTAGGGCTGGGTTGCGGCTTCTCAACCCACGGCCCAAGTCCGGCCCTAGCCCGTGAAGGCCTGCGGCCTGGCCCAAGCCTAGTTCGGCCCAAGCCCATATTCGGTCCTTGTTCGGCCCGGCCCGGCACAGGCCCGCGAAACGGCCCGCTAAAAAGCCCTCTAGCCCGTGAGGATTATGACCGTTGGGCCAAGTCACAATCTGAAAAAAGCCCTCAAAATCCCTTACAAATACCCCTGTGGGTGTCCCGGGGTTACCCGGGGGGGGGGGGGGCCCCGGGGGTCTCCCGGCGGGAGACCCCGGGGTTGCCTCGTGGGTGTCCCGGCGGTGCCCCGGGGTAGGGGTGGCAATACGGGTCACGACACGATAACATGAATCGAAATCGACACGAAAACTACGGGTTAGGGTTGAGGAAAATGGGGTGCGGGTCAGAATCGGGTCGACTCGAAATTGACATGAGCAAAATGGGTCATTTTTGGGTTGGACCCGTGTGACCCGAAATTGATCCGCAATTCAATTTCATGTCAATTTAGTGTGACTTTCGGGTTCAAACCCGAAACTAACCCGTAGTGACCCGTAGGAAAAAGAAAAAAAATATATATATAACATATTACAGATACTAAACAACAATACAACTTCTGAATTGGAAGCCCTTGCCCTAGTTTCACGCCTCTGCGCCTCTTTCACCTCTGCGCCTCTTTCTTCTTCTTATTCTTCTTGATCTTTTTCTTCTTCTCTCGAAATAGCGACACTGGTTTTCCGCCTGCCCTCAAATTTCGTTCTCTGCCTTCAAATTTCCCTCTCTGCCCTCAAATTTCCCTCTTTGCCCTCAAATTTCCACATCTCCCTCATCTCTCAGCTGCCGCCTGCCCTCAAATTTCCATAGTGAATTTTCAGATTTGGAGCAACTCTCTCTCAAAATAGCAACAAGGTAAGTTATGTTCTTCTATTTTTTTCTTTTGTTTTGTTTTTCTTCTTGCTTTCATTAGAAAATGTTCGGTGCACACACATTAAAAACTGAACGACTTTTTTTTTCCTATTTTTACCTAAAGTTTGAAATTTGAATACGGTTTCTATTTGATGTATTTTATACGTTAAGATAGAAAATTGAATGTTTTGAAAAAAAAAAAGAAAAATTATTGTAATTACCTGCCAAGTCTTTATTCTCACTCCATTAGTGGTTCCTGAAAATATTGCTCTATTCACCATCACATTGGAGACCATAGCTTCTGAATTATCAGCGCCTAAGCTTCCAATGCTACACAAATTAATATATTACAATAATGAGCTAAAAATTATCTCTAATTGAAGCCTTTATAATTATATATTTAGTATATCGAACTATATATATATATATATCTTGATATATAGAAACTAAGTGATCACATACCTAATTCCATGACCGGGGCCACAAGTTCTAAAACTTTGATCTAGAATGTGAGAATATGAGAATATGGTTATTTTCCTATACAGATGGAATGTGAGAATATGGTAATAGAATCAAGGTCTTAGTGAAAACATGTAATTTTGATGGGTTATTAACATAATTTCAATTTGTGGCAGTGTTAGTTTTTGCAAGTTTGCCTATGAGTACCTGAGGAAAAGAAAGTTAGCCTATGGAGTATAGGAATGTGACATTACCCTAAAAGTTTTTGCAATTCACTTGATGATGGCAGAAGTGTCATTTTAGGTGGTTTCATTGGTTGTGCATGTGTTGCACGTGCGTTTGTTTGGTGGAATGTCGATGGTGCTTTTCCCATTATTCAGTGCCGACCTTTTCTTGTTGTTTCGGCCTTTTGAAGGTCGGAAGCTTTACCATTGTTGTTTGCGTTGTTTTTTTTTCTTCTTTTTATGTATGTTTTCTTTAGATTTGTAATAATTGTGGTTTTTACTTGACTTGTTTTTGTCTTTATCTATTCTTTGATTGTCTTTTTTGTCTATTAGATTTATTTCTTGGCAATTTTTTGTGTGATAGTCTATAGGATTTTTTACATCGAATTAGACATTTTTATGGATTGTAGAAGATCTATTAAAGAGCCATGTGTGTACTTAATACTTGGAAACCTTTTTAAGTTTCTATTTGTGAAGCCCATTATACATGAGTGTAGAAGATCTAAGTTTCTGATTTTGTTTTCTCTTAATTCTATTGTAGATGAACAACAATGATTTGGAGGCACAAAGTGAGAACAATGATTTTGAGGAACCAATAGATGTGGATATTGAGCTTGACGAGGATGTGGTTGAGCTCATAGGTGTCGGTGGCCAAAAACCTCTCAAGAAGAAGAAGTTGAAATCAAAAGTTTGGAACTTTTTTGACATCCTTCCTCTTGGTCCGAACAAAAAGCTTAAGAGTGCTTGCAAGAAGTGTGGGCAACAATATCTTGCTGCTAGTAAGTATGGAACAAGTAACATGTTGAAGCATATTAAAACTTGTCCGAGATCAGACACTAGAGATATTGGTCAAATGCTTATTTCTCGTGATAGTAGCTTGTCGTTTGGCTCTTGTAGTTTTAATTTTGAAAAATGGCGTGAGTTGGTGACTGCTTGTATTGTTATGCATGATTTGCCTTTCTAATTTGTTGAGTACAAAGGATTAAGGGCTATGCTTCAATATCTATATCCTGATGTGGAATTAGTGTCTAGGAACACTGCTAAGGCTGACTCTCTTAAGTTGTATGCAAGGGAGAAAATGAAAACAAAAAATATGTTGGATGCATGTCTTGGTAGAAAAAGTTTGACATCTGATTTGTGGACTTCATTGACTACTGATGGGTATTTGTGCCTGACTGCTCATTTTCTTGATAAGAATTGGAAGTTACATAAAAGAATTCTGAGTTTTTGTCTTATACTAAGTCTCAGGCTGTAGCTTGCTCCTAGTGCGCTGCAGCCCACACAAATGGAGATTTTAATGGACTTCTTTATCTTTTTCACTCGATTTTCTCCACTTTGTAAATCCTACAAAACAGATTAACATAAACATAAAATTAGTGACAAATTAATTGAAATTTGCTCAAAAACTATAATTTATGATGGGGATAAATGGATGAAAAATCAACTTATCAATAAGGAAATTTGGGAAGACATTTCTATATTTTAAACTTTACCAAAACATGAAGAAAAAAAAGATTTAGAGTTTATACCATTGTAGAAATGCTTGTCTAGACTCCTAGTCTCCCGGGGGTGCCACGGGGATGACCCGGGGGCGCCCCGGGGGTATCCCGGCGGTGCCCCGCGGGTACGCAGGGGGTGCCGCGGGGGTGCCTTGGGGGTTCCCCTTGGTTTCCCCGGGAGTGCCCTGGGGGTTCCCCGGGGGTGTCCGGGGTTTCCCCGTGGGTGTCCCGGGAGTGCCCCGGGTGGTGCCCCGGGGAGGGAGGGGTGGGGTGTGCAGGGGGCGCCGCGGGGATGCCCCGGGGGTGTACCAGGGGTGCCCCTGGGGTCTCCCGGGGGTGGGGGTG